>NC_046383.1:25738040-26007864 GCF_011125445.2 Fundulus heteroclitus | reverse complement strand
CAGTACAAAGAACAGATCAATGTTGATTGGGAAATGAAGGAAAAACTCTATGAGACAACACAAGCGTGTCAAAATAGTCTATGCTCTTTAGGCAAATAATTATGTTATCTGAATTACACTATTTACCACCACCCTACACTAAGACACTACGGTGTCAAAATATATTCTGAATAACTGAATAATTGCTGTGCAACACCCTTCACCCTTTTGTGGATGTGAAACATTATTAAACACGCGCGCCGTAGTCAGTCCTATTTAGCATCAACTTATAGTTCCAGCATGCTTCGGGTCTCGGATCTTTCACGCGGTTTTTTCTCACATGTGCGCGAACGAATCGAGTTATGCTGAAGTGTACAAACCTTTTACTCAAATCCAACCGTTTTTTTCACAGACAGGAGTGAGTGGGGATCCTTTCCCCTCTAAATAGATTTCTTGGCAGGTCTTTGCTAGATCTGATAAAGCATTAAAGGCATTCAAAGCGAGGTCAGCTCTCTCGGGTGACGTTAATAAGCACCGACTGCCACTAAAACGAATTTGGGCAAATAAGACGGTCCAGCAGCGGAGCACATCTGCATTGCACGAGCGCGTGTTCAGCAACAAGCACAGTGACAAAGCATTCCCTTTAAACGCACCAGATAAAAGACTAATTTGGTTCAATTTTGCCAGAGGGATGCTTATCTCAGAATTCAAATAAGGTCAAAAGAGAAAACTGCCACAGCCAGCGATAAGATCACAGCGGGAAAGCAAACCAACCCCGTGACCTCTGTGAAAACGAGTTACGCCTCGGATCCTTACAGATGTGCTTGTGCCTTTTATTGCCATTTACCTCCACGGCGTACATGACTCGCCACAATAAATCCAATAAATAACTGATGAACGGAGTGAAAAAGGAAATGCAGAAGTTTTGCTTATCGGGGGGGAGAAAACAACAGACAAATTTGTCTAGCACATCAACCCCGATAAGAGAACCGGACCTCAATGGAAACAATAAACAGACCCCATACATCATCCCAGATTAAATGTTAGCATACGATTCTCCTGCGTAATCTCCTCCACCGCCAGTGATTGTTGCTCTCAGGACCTATCATCCTCATGATGAGAGGGTTTGGAAAAAAACAAGAAAAAAAACTACTTTGAATCACCTTCAAGGTGCATATCAACACTCGATCAGCTGCAGCATAAGATACAGTCCCAAAAAACGGTGAGTCTGGAAGTTGGGAATTCATCAAACTACCTGATAAATGATGTCTGGCAAAGGACAAAAAGTGCAAGAACGTATAAACTAAATGTCTCAGGTCTTATAGATGTTCCGTTCATGTCCTAGCAGCAATGAGGCGCGGCACGGAAACAGCAAAAATGAGGCAGTAATGAAAAAAAGCGTTTCCATCAGCTTACCGCTTCACCTGCCTTCAGATGAAGAAAAGAAAATGAAGATTGCTGTAAGCGAACTGTCTATCACTTATGAACCCGCGGCCCATCAGAGCAGGATTCCTCTCTGAAGACAAGCGCGGATCGCAACACTTCCCAGCACACTTCCTCATTTCAGATCAGCCTCTGAAGATGACAGCTGCCTGACTTATTGGCAAAAGAAAATATAAGTGGAGAGGGTAACTGGAGTTTAACTAGCGCATCAAGCAAGAGACAAAATCAATTTTTTAAACATTCTCTTTCTGGTTCAGTCTATGAAATGTCCAAATGATGTAAGAAATAAACTCCACGGAGTTACGGGGGTGAAATGCTCGTCTGAAACACCGGTATTTATCAACAAAGACCGCGATAAAGTCAACATTGTTCAATTGAATTTCGCACAAAAAACAAACTACCGGTGCAGAGTTTCTTACACTACAGGTTATGAGTGCGTTGTATTACGTAAAGAAAGGGTCGGGCCGAGGCATCAGCAAACTTTGTGACCCGCTTGTGGTTGTTGACAGAGTGTAATTTAAAGCTAATTCAGGAATTACTGACCAATTGATGACAAGTAGCTGCTGGTAGCTCCAGACGACGAAGGACTAGTTGAAAGACCAGTGTCCAGTTTTCCAGTTTGGCCATCCGAGAAATGCCAGCAATAGAGCCTCAAAATCTGAGCTTCTCAAATGTATGTGCAGGTGCCTCTCTATGTTCAAGTCCTACCCCAGGTTGTTAATATTATAATACATATATGCACCAGTCAGGGTTCTCTTGATCAATCTTTCGGATTTCAATTTTGACCGGTTCCAACTTTGTTTTTCAAGTGCATTTGCGTTAATATAGGCTGAAATATTTAATCCAAGAGAATTAAAGGATATCTCCATATCTGAATCTTACTGAATCCCCCTAACCCTTTATCCGATTATCATTAAACTCAAAATAAAGTGTCATCAATGTTCATGCTGCTTGTTGATGGTTTAGAGAATGGAAATCAAAAGTATTCATAGAAAAAAAAAAGATTTGTCCTAACTCTGGCCTGTGGAATTTTGTATTTAAGCTAATCTAATCATTTAAATTTAACAACTTATAGGTGAGTCACTGGAACTGATCCATTGTGATGCAATGGAAAAAAAATGTCACCCGCTTACAAGCACCTCAGAACCAAACACAAATCTCATATTGTTGTCATCTACAAACTATTACTGTCCAAGCTCTTCTCATGTCCATGAAGTTACCAGTAATAATTTCCGTATACTATTTATATATAAAAGAAATCAATGTCACAACATGACATTCCCTGAAGCACGAACACTATGTCGTTTACAACTGATTGTGAGGCAACTTTTGCCCTCGGGGAGAAATAAATGTCGCTCACATTTGCAAAACCATAATGAGCATTGTTGCTGGGAAATTAAATCCATATCTTTCCTATGTGACAATGTGGCTGTTATGCACCTTCAGTGAAACTGGTGAGTTTCTTAGTCTAGATATTATCTGTGGTTTGATAATAGAAAGTGCTAAAAATTAACATTCAGCGTCCAAAACCCCTCTTCGTGTCCCTCTAATTAACCCTGCGAATGTGTTAGTTGAACCCTTTGGAGGGGTCCTGCGGTGACTTTATTTTTGCTGTCAAGCTGTTTACATGTTACATATGTCTTTAAAAGCGAGGCAATGGAGTGCATTTTGTGTCTCGACTTTGAAGTAGAGACGCACCAACACAAAAACTTGTGGCAATATTGACATCTGATATTAATATCGCTGGTATGGCCTGATATACATTTTTCCTTACCCTTTCAGCACAGAGAAAGAAAAACCACACATTGCTTCTCTGCTTTCAGTTTAACACCCCACCATCCTGTTACTTTCACTCCCTCCTGTCCCCGACAAAATACCGATGTTAATGCAGGTATATCACACATCCCCACTTGGAAGTATGCATGTCACATTTTGGCCCTGTTTTATAAAAAAAAAATCAGGGATTCAACTGTTTCTCTCAAAATGATGTTTGTTTGACTGCATCAGAACATTACCATCTCGTTTAACTTTTTTTTATAATCTACTGGGTGTCTGAAAAGTTAAGTTCCCTACAAATGCCTCCAAGTTACCAAACACATAATTAGTAGGGCTGAGACAATTCCTCGGATGATTCGCGGACCTTGATTCCTAAAATTCCTCAAAGCAAATCTTCCGCCTTGGAGGTTCTGTAAATTCTGTTTAACTATTCAGCGCACTGTGTCGCGGCTGGGTGGTTATTTGCGTTGCGCGGCACTCTCACTTCCGCTAATGGTAAGTCGGCCAGTGGCAAAAAAGAAGCACAGACAAAACGTCAGGATGTGTCAACAGTGTGGGATCGCTTTAAACTTAACAGAAAAGAAAAACCAGCGTAGTCTGTGTACTGCAAAAGTGAATTAGCTTTGCATTATAGCACATCCTCGATGCTGGAGCACTTGAGCCGGAAATGTCCGCTGCAGTCCCTACTTGTCAATTACGACTAAACTCAACTTCGTAGCTCAACTTGAGCTAAGAAAGTTCCTTATCACTGAAGCACACCATAAGGATTCTCTTTTATTTGTATAATATTTAGCTTTTTAGAATGTGCTAATTTTTTGTCTCCAATTAATCATAAATCTTGCGAGAGTGATGCAACAGTTAAGGTGTTTGTCCTGTAACCGATCCCCCACTCTGACTGTCTCTGTTGATGTGTCCTTGGGCAACACACTTCAGTTTGCCCCAGGGCAGCTAACATAGCTCACCACTGTCAGGGTGTGAATGGGTGAATATAGTGTAAAGTGGACTTGATAAAGCGCTATACAAGTACAAGCCATTTGCCATAAGAACAATCAATAGAATACTTGATAACTAAAATATCATCCATCCATTTTCTATATCTGCTTTTCCATATAGGGTCGTGGGTGGGCTGGTGCTTATCTCCAGGGTAGACCCTGGACAGGTCACCAGTCCATCACAGGCAACACAGACATATTTACACACAAACTCACACCTAAGAGAAATTTACAGTTACCAATTAACTTAAGAGTCATATTTTTATGCACTGGGAAAGGAAGCCAGAATACCAGGAGAGAACCCATGAATGCATAGGGAGCACATGCAAAATCCATGCAGAAAGACGGCAGGTTAAACCTGGGGTGTAAACCCAGGCTACAATGCTGCCAACTGCATCACTGTGTAGCCTGCAGCCCTACATCTTAGCCAAATTACTCGTAATTTAGGTCAGGCTGCCCTCAGTTGGAGCCAGTTCAAGCATTCGGCATGCTGAGGTGACTGAACCTTCTTCAGTTCAAACAGATTGTTTGCACATTATAACGAGATAAATAACATTATTACCACGTCAGTACGGCAATATATAAATTCCATAGCAGTGGTGCATAAGTGTGGCATAAAATACACCACAGAGTTTAAACGCTCATGTATCAGTCAGTCTGGCTAAGATTGATGAAATTATATACCTTAGTGACAAGTGTTTTTCATCAAAAGTTTCACTATCATAACACAGTGACAATAAATATTCCTGACTCTTCAGAAAGCAATCATGGAGCATTATTTTCCTATCTTTGTATGCCATTGAAATGCAAGGCACATATGCAATAGTGTTATTGGGTATGTGGTGCTTGATGAAGTTCTTGATTAAGTTGCATTTTTAATCAAATTTGGGTCTGATTCCATCTGCTGACTAAACTACTTGAAAACATACTATTAAATCCCAATAGTAACAAATTGAAAATGGAAAAATGGACCGTCATTTTAAAACCTCTATAAAATCTAAACAAAATGTTGATGAATGCCTTTGTGATGAAGATGGAGCTCTGTGGGGTCAGAATGAACTTCCTTAAATGAATAAAGAGAACATAAAGAATTGTCTTCAAGACTACTTGAAGACAATTTAAAACCTGTTTAACAGATCCTGCTTTTTGCACTTTCCCTTCCCTCCAACCCACAGTATTTTTCGCACATCATTACGGTTGCTAAAACATGATCGACTAGCATTCTCATTTGTTTCTGCTAGGCAGGATGGTGGAGGATTCATTAATTCCGCTGTCTCTAAAGTAAAAATAGAGAAATAACTTTTGCAAGTATTTTTGTGGTAAATTATGTCAGCCTACTGGTTCTTTGTGAAAATACAACCTAATTAGCCCACTTCGGTTTTTATGTGAACAAGTCCAATAAGTATAATTTCAAAGCTTGATCGTTAATCACAGGGAAAACAGTTAAACACATGCAGCTGCAGAGAGAGAGGAGAGGGGGGGGGGGAGGAGGGAGGAAAAATCGCTAACGCACAAGTACTGCACAGATGCAAGGCACCAAAGAGCAGGAAGAATAAAGAGTAAACTCTGTGCTAGACAGTTCCTCACAGCTGCTGGCCGGCTAGCACTGACAGCCACACAGCCAGTGTAGTCGTCTATTAACCGAGAAGTGAGATTGAGAGCAATTTCCCCTTGTTTTCAGATATGCATACATTATGCACAAACCAAACGCTAACCAATATATTAGGCTGCCACTCCACATGTGATGAATGATGATGACTGTATGCAGGAGAGTGAACCAGTCGCACCTGTAGGCCTTTGGTCATTTGTTTAGTAATTGCAAAAGGGCATAATGTGATAGGCCCCCTGTGTGAGTGAGCTCGATTTGGACCCTCGCTGCTGGTTTATGTGTCTGACCTGCCACAGCTGTATCATAAGTAGGATTATTAGGGAGTGGGCTGTTGTGGTTTCTACAAAGGTGCTGATTAGCATTTCCTACGTGTTGTGTGAGTTATACCAGTCCTCTGTATAGCCTCTCATTTTAAAACCTGCTGCTGTGTGGAGATCAAGACTTATTATTTGTACAATAATACTTTTAATTTAAACTGATACAGATGAAACTATTAGAAAATTTGGCGAGTTGACAATCAGATAAAGATTTTAGCGACCCAATTCCTCTGAAATGCATCTAATATGTTTTATCTCAAAAATTTGCTTTGCATAAAACATCAGTATCTTTTTTTGCTTAATCCTCAGTGTTAAAACTTAACTAGATTTAACAGAGAGGTAAACCCCGTGATTATGCTAGTTTTTGGCTCATTTGCAGATGGTTAGCAAACATAACTCACAGAACTCACTAAGTATAGCAAGAAGATAGAAGAATAAGCAAAGGCTATGTGTTGTTTGCATATTACTCTAATAAATGACAGCCAGGGCGTGGGATAGGACTAAACAGGAAATCTGTAATACCACAGTAATAAAATACTTACAATGAAGCTGACCCTTCAAAACTAGAAACTCTAGTGCTGTCATTTGAATCTTAAGGCATAATGAAATAATACATACAGCTAAATGGTTATGTGAATGTAATCCGTCCTTCAGTTTGCTCGACAAATCCTTGAGTTTAAGATACAGCTGTGTAGAATTTTTCAGGGCCTTTCCACAAGAATATGAATCAGAAAAGTATTTGTGATGCAAGCCACAACTGCTGGACGATTGATGAGTGTTTGTGATTAAGCTTTTTTGTCCATCTTCCACAAACACGTAATCTTCACAAGGTCACTGCTTGGAAGTGATGCCGGTGCTTGTCTCCAGCAGTGGATGGCGAGAGGTGTGCCACACCCTGGACAAATCTACCTGTATTTCTAGTTCTTTTGGGGCCACCAAAGGGTGTAGAGTAGCTGCCTTGTAACTGGAAGTTTGCGGGTTTGATTCCAGATTTGCCCTGTCCCATGTCACTGTACCTCCTAGCTGCCTACAGAGCTGTGGCTATAGTGCAAAGCATTGGCGGTTCTAGACCAAATTTACCAGGGAGGCCAGGGCTTTTTCATGGGGCCACAAAACAAAAGAACGGAAGAAAACAAACAGGGTCTTATTTCATAGTTTAATATACTGGGGCAACAGTGGCGCAGGATTTAGGGAGTTTGTCCTGCAATTGGCAGGCTGTCAGTTTGATCCCCTGCTCCAGCTGAAGGTTGCAGAACCCTGATCTAGCAGATCAAAACTGTGATCCTATCGCAATACAGCTGAAGCTAAATAGGGAACATCTTATTTTTCTAATCACTCAAACTAAAACTGTGAAGGTAAACAATTTAATTGGTACAAGGGACCAATCAGATATGGTTTCTGTGCCAGCGCATATAATAATAATACGAAATTGAGTTGGTATTATGACTTCAGTACAGGGGCCAGGACCACTTCTACAGGGGCACGGGCCCCTGTTGGCCCCTGTCTAGATCCGCCCATGGTACAAAACACTGTCAGTGGCCGGTATGCCCAGAAAAGTGCTATATAAATGCAGTCCATTTGACATTTTAAAGAAATGATCAGAAAATAAAGGGCAAGGTTTCTCAAACTTCTCAACCTGAGACCCCTAAAAACAACAGCGCCAGAGAAGGGGCGACCCGCTTTAGGCAGGGTTGTATTTTTTTTCCCTTTCTTTCTGGAAATTACGAGACTAAAGTGAGTAATTGTCAAAACTGTCGAAAGGTTGTACATTTTCAAGAAAACATATTTTTCCATGACTAAAGGCATAAAATTGCTATATTTAAACAAGTATATCTCTCATATTGTAAAGTCAGACATTTTGCATCATCATGTGGATCATCTTATTTGTCATTTGCATTCTACCCATCCCTTGGGAACCCCTGCCCCAAGGGATGGGTAGAATGCAATTGACAAATAAACATGGTTATCATTATTAAACTACCAATTCAAAAGATGTGATGATTTACACCTTGCTAGACTTTAAGTGCAGAACGTTGACAAACACCGCACAAGATTACATCAGTCTGTCCCTTTTTCTCTCAAATTCATCCCTGTAACTACTCCCTCATTAATATTATGAGTCTTTCACTGTGTTACAGTGCAAGGTCACTCAAGTGTGTTTTAAACAACACTGATGCTATATCATTATTTAAAGGCATACAGAGCATTGCTGTCATGGGGAAAAAGATATCCTCACTTGCAAACACCTTTGACTCTTTATTGCTCTCACTGTGCTGGACTCTTGTGCAGATGATGTAGCCCCCAGTGTATGCAGCAATCTCCCCTACACTACAGGCCAGAAGTTAGTAGCAGCTTCAAGGTTCTGTTCACAAGGCCGTTGCTAAAAACCCGAACGGGTGCTTTCATCATCGAGATCAGACTTTGCTGTCAATGATCTGCACCCTCTTCCATTACGATTAGGTCTACATTGATGTTACCAGACCATTGCTGAATAAGTTTTAGAAAAATGAGAGAGGGGCTTCGTTAATGGGGCTGAGTCGCAACGTCAGTGCAAAAAGAAAAAACAAGTCACAGCTGAAACATCGTTTACAGTATGTGGCATGCCGGGTGGATGCTTTGAATAGAGCAAGAAAGAAAAAGCTGCTTAGTAAAATGTGATCCGATAAGTCAATTTGTAACCTATATATTAGCCAAGTTTTGGTTTTGTAAGCAAAGTACAATAATTGGGTTGTATCCTTAAGGTACAAATATGTCCTCGCTTCCAAACGTTTAGCCTGTAGTGTGCTCTCAAACACAGAAACCTGGCGTCAATGTTCCATCAAAGGAAACAAAACAGGAAGAAAACTAAGATGAGATTAGATAAATGAATGGTGCACTCGTCATTTTGACCCCTCACCATTATGTATCTCTGTGATGTTTGTCGTTTTGCATCTGTCATCGCTTCCGAGCTGACTGTCTCGGGATGTTTTGTATCTTCCAGTCTACTTCAGCCTATTTGCACCCACCAAGGGAACCTTTCTTAGCCACTTCAGCAACTGATGAATAATTTTCTATGCTCTACTCAGCCTGCTGCAAGGAAATGTGGTTCTATGACTCCAGTAAATAATATCTACCAGCAGAAGGTTGCTTAGAGGTATTCTGGTTTGACCAGAGGTCAAAATGTAAGTTTAAGAATCGGTAAAATGGATTTTTAGCACCTGATACCTAGACCAATGTTCAATCTGAACTGCATCTAAGGAATCTAACTGTGAAACATCTCTAGAGCCTTGGCTAACAGCATGCAATGTTTTTTAAGGAATGTTTTTATTGTAGTTTATCGGTAATCTACAACTCTGTTTTGTGATCTTTGTTGCTGCTGTATAAGGGATGTGTGACGTTAAAGGGGAACAAAAACCCTTCTTAATAAGGGTAATTAAAAAATGAATCACATTTTATGAGCAAACTGGACCAATCAGGCGTTAGAAGAACCAAACTAGATTAAAACAGGGCTCAATACACAGTGACCAGAAAAACAACATAAATGACTCATGTGATTTGAACATTTACTGAATTCCCCACCATGGTTCATTAAAAATATTTAACTACAAAGAAAAATAATCCGAGGTGCAATGATGTCAGTACATTGGTTCAAAACGGAAGAGGGCAGCAACAAAATATGAATGCGTGGGTTCGCCCAGAGATCCTGACATGTGTGTGGACATGGTGTGTCCCGCAGTTTTCTTCTTCACACAGTGCAAGTACCAAAAGTGGATGATGAAGATAAAGGTTCTAATCGTCCGAGGGCAACTTGACTACTTGCTGGAGCATGCTGCACACTTCTGAGGCCACAGGCAAGCTGCCGAACTCAACCTCACAAAGTGGACCTAGTGAGGGATAACTCAATAAAGTGTCCCTCTCAGAAAGACAATTCTTTCTCATGTGCCCCCTCCCTGCAAAGCCCGGACACCGCCTGAACTCTCCAGTGACAAAACAGACAGCTGTTGACTGGGAACATGGCACTGAGGAGGATAAAATCCGGCGCACAAACTCATCCCGGCGCTCCGGCATCATCACAGTGACAGGACTGAGAGGAAGAGGGAGAGAGAGGACGTGAACGTTAATGTTTCATTCATCAGAGCTCCACACCCTGGCTCTGCTGCAGCATGAAAACATAACTGTAATGAAAATCCTATCGATCGGAGTCGCTTCCTTTCAGACAAATTGCCCTGTTTTCTCAGCCTTTCAGTGTTTAGAAGGCAAATGTGAGGAGCACAGATGAAAGCTCTTGGGACATCGTCGGCAAATCTCCATCGTGACAGTCAGACCCAGGATCAGTTTTAGCTACAGATAAAAGCCTTTAGGATTGTTTTTTTTTTTTTTTTTTTTTTTTTTGTCAGGCACCCAACACTTTTCTAATCTAAAAAATGATTGTATTCGGTGAGTAAACAGGTAGGTCAAACTCCAAGCGTGGAAAAGAAACAAACATTTTTTTTTCTTCTTCTTCCTGCTGTTATTGTTCCGCTTTGAAATCATAAAACTTCACATAAAAAGGTGGAGAAAAATACTCTCAACTCAAATCTACTGGGATAATTGTGGAAGCAGAGGAGGCTTTGTGGTTAGGAGGATTACGCCTGCTTTGATTTACCAACATCCCTGCAAAGATGTCCTTGAGATGCAACTAATGTGGAGGCTGCTCCTGGCTGCCCCAGTGTGCTCACCCTTCTGCAGCAGCGCAAACATGCATGTCCCAAAGGACAAGGCAAAAATAAGCAAGTTCCAAAGATATACTGCACATGTCAGTAAACTGGTAGTTAGCCCTCTAGTGTCTTGTCTCGTAGGCCTCAGAAGCATCAAGATGGAAATTTTTAGAAATTTCTGACTCAGTCGCCCCTGCCAGGAGTCGCAGGGGAAAAGAAAAGACAAAGAAAACCATTTTGGAGTGCTATCACAAAGCCTGTTATGTGGTCCCAAAGGAGGCTTTCTGGGAGCTAACATGCATGAAGAAATAAGAGAAGAATAAGACAGGGTGTGGATAACCATCTTACCCGTGTGGAGTCCTCCTGCATTCCTAAATTAAAGATAGGAAGATAGTGCGGCTGCAATCTCTGCATGGGATCTCCATTCACCGGTGAAGTAAAGGGACTTGAAGGGAATAGATCATCCCAGCATCTTCGGGGTCAAGGGTTTATTTAATGAAGCCGTATCGGTGATTTCTGCAGCTTCTGTTATCATCGGGTGCTGAGGTTCAATAACAGCCGTGCTGTAACAAAGGCTTTTTTGATTACTTTTCTTCTCACAACATCATAATAATAAGGTTTCCCTTGCACAAAGGGGCTTTTTTAGACACGTTACGTACAATTAACATGAATTTACAGAGCCTGCAACCGCGGTGAAGGTTTGTACAAAACCCTAAAAATAAGTGGTTGTTATGGAGACCCGGTTTTGGAGATTTTTAACCTCCCCTATCATCCTGCTCACTGTACATGGTATAAAGATAAACCTGAGTATTTTTCCAGTCTTGCTTTTCAGCTTCAGCTGTTTAATGCTTACAAATCCCTGCTCTGACTGATGGTCAGATATGTTTAAGCCAGAACCGATTTCCTGACCTATGAAGATCGATGCACATATGTCTTCCTTTGTCACGTTCTCCTGTTTTTCCTATTTTGACAAGGAGCTAAACACAACGAGCCTTTGAGTCAGCCAATTGAATCAGCAGGTGATGGATTACTAATTAGACCTTCCTGGTTATCATGAAAAACTACAACCGGTCTCCTGTTAGATTTATTTTATATAAACTGAGAATTGTTATATGATATAATGTAAAAATATAACAATGTCTTATATTACATAAGACATCCTCTGCCTTATTTCTATTTAGTATTTTTATTCTTATTTTTCTTATCTACTTTTTTTTTTGATCCACTGTATAAACGAGGACACACTGTATATAACCGATGCACCTTGTCCTACTTTTGGCACCTTCTTCTGATTATTGATTACTGAGCAGATGTGACATGGGAATTTCTCCAATGTGAGATCAATAAAGCCAATCTTATCTTATCTTATATATGACTTGATATAACTTAGTCAAGCTAAAGGTTAGTCCACCCCCAGGTCTTTACCAGGGGTGCCAATAACTGTGCAGGATTCTTTTTTAATCCAGCTAATTGACTTAGACATGTTTTCTTTCTGAGAAGTAACAATATAAAAATATATTTTTTTTATATCAAAGCCATAATATTTAGAAAAGAAAACATGAGAGAGCTTCTACAATGCATCCACAAATGCTGATCCCTAGTGTTAAGGCACATATAAAAATGCCAAAGAGTATGAAGTGTGTTAAAGGTAAAGTGTGAAACGAACGTCAAACAGTTTCTAAACCAAAAGTAATACATCTTTGAATAAAAGTCAAGGCCAGCATTTGTAACAGTAAGGCATGTATTCCTGCACGTAACGTGTGATTTTGAGACGTCAACACAGTTATGGCTGCCACTTGAAGAGTGTTTTAAGGCACGAAGGGCCTTGAGGCAAACTCAATCAGCGCATCGTATTGTATTATGTATTAAGCATTTAGAAAAATAAAATAAAATCGTTAACTTCAAGAATGAATGTAAACGAAAGTTGGTTAACAAAGCATGAGCTGATTTTTTCTATTTCAACCCACAAACATCCGTACAACTGAAGAAAAGAAAGAAAAGAAAAGAAAAAGAGACCTCTCACAAATCTCATTGTCTACCACTGTGCTACCAACTGTTCACGGAGAACCACAATATGAGTGGGTGGAGACCCTGAACACTGCTGCTTCTACAAGCATATCAGGACTGAACTGACAAATACAGACGCACGTTTGCTGTAATTGGGAGAACATTTGAATATTTATGGACATATGCAATGCTTAAATACTAACTAACACATGGTCCCTTGAGCGTTTATGTGTGAGAAAATGATGAACACCAAATCCCACGTTCTCATACGGGCGACTCGCTCCAAGTAATGTGGGGGAAATAAAGCCATCAGTAAAATTAAAGGCCAGAGTTTGATGATAAAACGCTGCGGGAGCTTCGACGGTGATAACCCGGCATGCAGGGGAATTAGATGGGATATGCTTTCAAAATGTGTCAGACTGTTCCTGATGAGATCGAAACAAGGGCTAGCGTACAGGCAACCTAAGGATCAGGAAGAATGACAGACAATACCGCTTACTGCAGAAAAAAAAGAAGCCCTTTTTTTAAATCTCAGGTTATTAACTAACTTTCTTGAACAATAATTCTGACAAAGCCATTAGCTGAAAACAGAGCTGCTCCATATCATGTCATTTTTTTTTTTTTTTTGAAGGGCATGTATTCCCAAGGTTTTGTTTTGACTCCAAATGTCATGAAGACAGAGATTTCCTGTGACAATGCTGATGCCAAGTGTTGTCCTCCCACAATGCACCGCGGAAACAAGCTCGTCAACATTCTCACTTTGTTTATTTAAGCGTCAGAAATTACCGGGTGCCATGTGCAAAAAAAACAGATCGACTTAAAAGAAATCTGTACTTTTAAACAGGAGCAACACCGGAGAGCTGGTCTAGTTTTATGAATGAGCCTTGCATAGGAACAGTGACCCCGCACCTCAGGCAGTAAAATCCCAAATCTGAGTATTTTCTGCAGAGATTGACAGCCTCAGCACTGGGATCCTGTCAATCACGTTTTTTTTCCCCCGTAGTTTGAGGCTATGTATGTCATTTAAAATTATAAAAAAAGAGAAGTAAATGAGATGAATTGGGTCAAAAAGTTTTGTTTGTTTTTCAGACAAACACAAGTGGACAGATTAGATATCATACAGTGAAAATCTACTCTTCACCGGCACCAGAAAAGTCTGTTTTCTTTTGGTCCCAGTGACTATTTCATTTCAACCAAGGCTGGATAAACAGTATTTTTTTTTCTTCACCATTGGTTGCAATTAAAGAAACAGCTATTTTACACTGATTATTAGAGTGATAACACAAATTTGCATACAATATAATTTCATTCAGCAGAAAGTAATTAATAGAAAAGATATCCAGCTACTTTTCTTCCCCCCAAAGCCACAGGAAAATTACAAATTATTTTTCGTAACATTTCATTTTGCTGTTAATCTGCATACGGCTTTGTTTTGATAACATGTTCACCTTTTGAATTTACCCTCATAAATAAAACATACAATTTCTTCCCTATTATGGCCTGATTTAGCCGCCTCAAACCTTGAGGATTAGTTACATTTATTTGAATTTGCTGCAGCGGCTTTCTCTGTCCCTTTCTTTGTACGCCCAGCATGTGGGAGAAACGGACGTGCTAGCATCAAACTCAACACCCTATAATTGTTCCTCGGTTCATATCTGTCGGGACACTTCCACAAGTCTGCAGCCGCCGTAACAAACCCCCATTCGGCAGCATTAATGGTCGCTTTATTCCTTCCTCGGTATCTCGTACAACCAGCCTTTATTCCTCAAAGCACAATCTGGAGATGCCATTAGTGGGGAGGAAGACAGTGATGTTTAGTGACAGTCAACGACTCCTCTGGTCAAGGGAGTGCCCTGGAGTCACCGGAGTGTCACACACACACTCCTCCGCGCTGACTGAACACCGCCCCGGCTCCTCGACTTCACCTTTGTTCTCGCCATCAGAAACGAAGGGAGCTAATTGTATGACAGGGTCACAACGGGCAGGACCCACAACAGCCTGGCTTGTGCTGCTGCATGACACTGACAGGCAATCTGGTCAAAAACACTGTAGAAGGAGCCGAAAAAAAAATAAATAATATATATATATACACACACACACAATAGGCGAGTAGGGGAGGCTCTGGTTTTGCTGCAAGTAGCAGTTTTTGTCTTTGTGCTCCGTTCATGACTATTGTCATCACATTTAAGGCTGAGCTCGAAAACATGGTGAAATTCTGCAAGGGGCTGGGTAAGATGATAAGAGGGAAGCTACATGGGCTGTTTGGAGCCGATAACTCAGACCCAGCATAAATCAAACACCTTCTGGCGGTTCAAATAATTTGTACCATGGGGCATCATATGCTAAGAAAGGACAGAGGAATTTACTGTAAGAACGTATCATGCCTCAGTGCCCAAAACATGAAATACTGCACACTAGTCAAATTATATCCTCCCAAGTGAAATGCTTATGCTGTAAAGTTCCCAGCGCTGCTGTTTACAACACAGCACTTTTACACTATAACTGCCATATCCCCGCTGACACATTTCGACTAATTTAATTTGATCTAAACGTAGAGCTATGACCATTTATCCAACTTATGAGACAAGATTGTAAAAAAAAAATAAAAAATGCAAGGAAATCTAAGAATCCACGAATCATAAACTGTGTTTAAAATAATCTGTAGTAATAAAATGTTCTCTTCTTGTGGTTTTATTAATATAAAAACATTGTCATGGTTCTCAACTTGTATTTTATATCTAGCCATACTGACCATTCAAAGTGTTTTACAATTCACCCATATTCCACCATTTGCGCTCAAAAACACACCGATCGGTCGGTAACTTTGGGTTAAGAGCCATAGCCAAGACTTATGTCAACATGTGACTGGAGGAAGCTAAATTTGAACTAAATTTAAACAACTTTACATCTGGAAGATGATTAGTCTACCCACCAATGCAGTCGCTCTGCAGCTGATTCAATGAAAAATTACGAGTTTCACGTTTGCCCACTCTAGATATTTTGAACAGATGGTGAAGAAATGCCACAAAAATTCCTTAAAAGCTGTGAAACAGCGCTGTGGTTTAGTAATAGGTAGAGCTGAAGCAGATGCTAATGTTAGCATTATTAGTGGCAAAGAGCCTATGAACACAACAAGGTCTTTTGGTAAAAATGGAAGTTGTTGTGTTTCTACTGTTTGTTTGTACACACCACAACAGCGCATGTTTTCTGGAAAACAGGCTCCAGAGTGTACCCTGTGAAAAAATGAATTCTGCTGGGCAGTAAGACTGCAAACAGTAGCTATTATGCAGGGAGTGTCTGTACGCATTATGAATGTGCTTGTTGTTGCGTTTCAATTATTTTACTGCCAACTAGTGGTGGGGTGGGGAAATCATTTTTATTTTTTTTTTACGTTTCTACAAGTGTCTTTTGCTCACGGCTCAAAGTTAGTAGTTAAAACAACAACTTTTTTTTTTTTTTTTTTTTACTTTCTTTTACTTTAATCAGAAACACTGGTGGGTTAATATTGTGAGCTCACATGCCACAAGAGCTCATGACACCCCTGTCTAAAAATATTTAGAGTAGTTGTGCTGCCTTTCTTAAGATACTTAAAAACTTGATCAATTTAGGTTAGTAGCTTGATCTGGGCTGGTTGCAAGCATCAAGATTTTCAAAAATTACAATTTCGAAACCATAAATCTCTTCTGTCACATTGGTCAAGTCTTTCTGTGATAATGTTAATGAACTTTAAAGCCCATCTGATGCATAACCAGAGAACATTCTGGAATAATTGTAGTTATCGCTGCCAGCATTGCAGAAGGGAGTAATTAAAAGAGCGAATTCCTCCTTCCCAACCTGTTGCCACTGCCAGTCAGCTGGCTGAAAGAAGGCTGTAACATTTTTCTTTGCCCAGCAGTAATAATAAAAAAAAGATAAATTCAATACTGGAAATATGTCTACTGAGTAAAACAACAGTCATGGTGTGGAAATCAAGGAGCGCCACCTCTCACTCTTACTGATATAACTGTTTAAAAACGACAGTAGGTAAGCTATGGATGGCATTTACATTGTGTTTGCAGGCTAGCTACAGAAGAAGAAAGCCTTACTAACAATCCAGCGATATTCTATAAAGAGCAAAACTACAAAAAAAGATATAACACGGTTCTAAATTTGCACACTTCTAAATTTTGTGATTGTTTTGTTAACATTTCCATGTCGAAATGACAATAACGCAAATTAATGTTTTAGATAAATCATATAACAACTGTAATATGTTATTTCAGCAGGAGAAATAATTACTGCTTTTCTGTTTTAAATAAAACATATTAGATTATGATATCCTTTTTTATATATTTTGTGTAAATACCATGAAATTGTGCTATTTTTATTCCAGTCTCACTAGTTTAACCAGCACGTGTCTAGGATACCATAAAGTACTCTATAGCAGGTAATGGCTCTACTCGGCTGCTTCATCCTTGTGGGACCTCAGGTCCTGCTGTTTGCTTTAGGCGCTGGCAATAACCAGCAGTCTGGGGAAGGCTCTCAGCACCATTGCTGGCTTAATAAAATACGGCAGTCTGCTACAGACAAAAAAGTACAAATAATACTTTAACGTTCAACTTGGCATAATGCTGGAAATATGTTCTACTGACAATCTGTAGA
Organism: Fundulus heteroclitus; assembly: GCF_011125445.2. Taxonomy (NCBI): domain Eukaryota; kingdom Metazoa; phylum Chordata; class Actinopteri; order Cyprinodontiformes; family Fundulidae; genus Fundulus; species Fundulus heteroclitus. Next base: position 25,990,424 of record NC_046383.1, on the reverse strand, counting down.
TGGATGTATTTGAGTTTACAGGCTTAAGGCTGACATGAGAGATGAGAGGGAGAAAAAATACTTACAAGTGATGGACTATATCCTCTCAGCTCAGTTTAATGAGTGAGCTGCGCTAAGGTATGCCAATGATTAAGAAAAAAAACCTGAAAGGTAAAAAGGAGTTTGATAAAAATCAAAGCTGAACACTGCTATGGAAAGAAAAAAGTGTCTTTATGAGATGTTAGACAAGCTAGCCTACAAAAGGAGAGCTTTTTTCTAACTTGGTGCTAGTATCTCCTCCAAGTTAATCTTGATCCTTTGATTCTGAGTAGAACAAATCCCTTTTTTTAAAGATAATCTGGACAGGAGAGTCAAATAGTTCACAAAGATCTCTTTAGTGCAAATTATCTTCTTCAAATAACTCCTCTGGCCTTTTGCGGTGAAATATTTGAGTTTTTCCACTTTTGAAAGAAATGAAAGATAGAAACATGTGAAGGAAAAAAAAGTAGAAGAATGACTTTCCGACAACAACTTGACTGAGCCAGAAAAGTTGTTCAGTCATTAAATGGGTGGAAATAGCCTCGGAAAGCTATATGAAGTGTATGTTGCCGAGCAAGAAATTAGAAATTAAGCCAAATTGCATTTGGCTCTCTAATAGTTCAGTCTTAAACTAATCTGTCTGGGTTTTCAGTTGTTTAATTTAAAAAGCGGAAATATGAATTCAAACATCCGAGAATGGACCGTTCATCCTCAGAGTTCTCCTTGTGGGTCTTCCTTTCCAGAGCAACGGAAGTGATTTAGAAACACGGTTTAAAGTGTGGCTCCGGAAAGTAATTAAACACAGGGAATACGAAGCATCGTGGGAGCACTGGAATTTCAAATAGGACCAGCAGCTACGAGTGAGAAAGTCCAGCATATGGTAACATCATTTTTCCATATGCTAGCTGACAAATACAGGGGCACATTACGTTCTGTGTTAAAACGGCTGCATCCATGGAATAGAAGAGGAGTATTAATATGGATAATAAATACACTCGAATCATGAACAGCTCTAAATGTTACAACAGTAATTATGCAAATGGAAAAACATTAAGCTTCACCCAAATAAAGCTAAATAAGCATTATTACAGCTGACAATGTGTTGTTTCTCCTTTTCTTTGGGTTAACTTCCAAGATGTGGTGATACAAAACAAAGTTAATGCCAAGTAAGGCCAAGGTGGTACATTAAACAAACCCAGCAAGGAGCAAGTGAAGGCGCTAATAAATAACTTTACTTTCTCTTTTTCTTCTCTAGCTTTTTCCCTTACAATGTAATTCATTATCCCCGACCGGTTCTCTACTCGACACTAATAAGAACACCGAGCGGTAATAAGACCCTCAGATGGGTGCTGCTCAGTGTTCATCTTTAAACTCTCCAGGGAGACACTACCCTATGTGGATTAATTCATCTTTATAAGGCTGCCACAAACCGGAGGAGAGCAAGGGGAGCTGCACCATAACAGTTTAACCCAGGGGAGACCGGGCTGACACAAGACCTGGGCTAGAGAAACACACCACAGCAACTAAAAAAAAAAATCTCAGCAGTGGAAATGTTAGTGTGTCCAGGACCAACTCTGGAACTAGAGCTCCGCTATTGACTAATTAGCTGGATCGGATATTGGACGATTGATGCTGATCCAGTCATTTCTTATTTTATTAATATCATACAGTAAAATAGTTACATGATCTAGTCACTTCTACTCTGTTTGCAACGGTGGTTACGCAGAGCACGCACAGCAGCTAGCGATGAGCGAACACAGAGCACCACGGAGCAAGTGCCGGACCAAACCAGGTCTGCTATTTGGAAACATTTCAAACTTGAAACGCCAACAAGTCCGACTACAACATCTGCAACGCGTAATTTATGAGGGGGCTGATAAGGTTGCTAAACTCAACGTCACAAACTTAAATAAGCACCTCCAAAAGCACCATGCTAGAGAACATGTAGAACCTTTTTTGAAACAATGTCTATTTCAAGACTGATAACTTCACTCACATGGCAAGGTCCACAGTTTATTCATTCAACAGTAGTATCGTATCGGTATCGGCCGATACGCTTTACCCAGGTATCGTATCGGGTTGGATCGGAAAAAAAACTGGATCGGTGCATCTCTATCTGACACCATTCAGGAATTAACCATATCATTTCTAATATAAGTAGAATCTGCAAGAAGCCAGTTGATGGCTACAAGATGCGTGGCGTGTCTGCATAAGAAGTGAATACTTGAACCAGGAGATTGGCCTCGTCAAGGAAATCCCGAATTAATTCAAAATGGTGTAGCCAATACTTTGAAAGTGTCCTGTTTCATCCTTCTGAAGGAACGTGAAATGTGAAAATGATGGTGAGTGTTGAATAACTACATTACAAAATATGCTGTCTGACCACCTAAAGACGGACACCTGGCGGCTCACCGTGACCACGCCCGTATACGGTGTTTGTTTGAATCCGTAGCCTACGGTTTGACAAGGCCTGCAGCCGTAAATGTTGTCTTCAGTCTAACAAGTCATGTGCTGTGTGGCCCGGCGGACCTTTCATCTCCAATTATACTGTCAAACGTGGAATAACAGAGATGAATCCCCCTCCACGGTGTCTTCTGCTTATGAGTGATGAGAAGCTCTGAACCAGGAGCACCAATTTGTGACTGCTATTCCAAAATAAAAGGACGGAAGAAGTCATTAGAAGGAGCTGTTACCAATATCGTATTAACCGAGTTTGGTCGGGGGCCAGCAGGCTTTCAGTCACTGCTGGAAATTGGACACCAACTGACATCCATTAGAAGGCAGCCACATAGGATAAATACCTCCTTATATTCATGCGTATAGTGACACTAAATGCCTGCCTGCCCCAACGATGCGTTAGGCGCATTAATTAGATGAATAAACTAGACTGAGCTCTGTTGTTTTGTTTCTGTCAAACTCTGTATAACAGTACCAGCTCTTGAAACATGGTATGGGAAGATTAAAATCAATATTCAGTAAAAGCACTTTCAAGTCTTTAAAGAAAGCACCAGAAAAATGCACATTACTCAGTGTCCAATTAAACCCGAGTGGCGTCTGTTGAAGCTCGAGAAAAGGCACTTTTTATTTCTTTTTTTTTTTGACAGGGAAGGCTTGAGGACCAGCTGCAATGTATCTTTACTCCACCCACACAAAGTTTCAGTCTGTCGTCAAAATATATGTTCCAAGCAGACACCACTCGGCTCTCATAACCCATGACCCGCAGGCGTACTGACTGGCATATCAACTTACTCTATACGAGCCTGAAGCGGCTAATTAAATATATATTAGATGTGTGAAAAAGGTTAGCCTCTTCTTCCCTGAACACCGTGTCTAATGACGAAGTGGAGGTGAAAGCCCTTGAAAGCTGAACGCGGACACTGATTAGAGATCTGCAAACAGAACCTTAATGGTTCTGTCTCAAGAAATCAAAAGTTACAGAAAGTGGAAGGACTCCTGTCTAGGGGGCAAAGTGGGTCTGTCGACTCGGCTTTCCTTGTGCGGCCTGGCTACCCAGCCACAGTTGTTAAGGTTTATGCTTTTTTTTTATGGAGATCCTGTTACTGCATGAAAATATTGCGACAAGTATGGGATGATCTAATCACAAACAGTACCCGAAAAGAACTAGTGATTAACAAAATGTAACTTCATATTTAATGATCCTTTTCCCTTTGGCTTGAGAAAACGTTAACTATTGTGATTGCCTACATGTTAATGTGAACTGCTCTTTCCAGCAAAAAGACATGTAAAAATTAGTCGTCTATATTTGCAGCTGAGCAAATCGAATGGGATGATTTTTTTGTTTTCCTCGGGTAGGCATGCGCTAGTTATCCGCAACAAGGAATACGGATATAAAATCCCTTAAAGCTTTCGTCATATAAATTACATTCTTATGGTTTAACATGCTTTTAACAAGATGCAAGAGAAGGTGCCGGAACAACAGGAGTTCTCTCTGGCTATATGGGGCACTGAGTAGTTTGATGTTGCCCATCCCCCACATATTGCTGCAAGGTCAGCTTGCAGCAATAGGGTTTTAAATAAAACAATTTAGATGATGCTATACATTTTTTGCTTAATATTTGTTTGTAAATATCTTAACAGCATAAAACTGTGAAGCTTTTCCTGCAGATTATCGTATCACGACAATCCCATACCAGCCCATGCTTGGTGTCAGAACATTGAGTAAACATTGCCAAATTTATGCGATAAACAGGAATGTAACTGCATGAGCGTGAGGGCTGCTTCGGTTTTAAACAAAGTACTTTAATTGGCTATTAATTAACTAGAAGGTTAAATTTGACAGCGCTTACATCTGGTGTTTGCACACATTTGTAATATCAAATGATAGAAAATTACACATATTTATCCCTACAATCACTTGTTCTAGAGTGACTTGTGCAAAATAAAGTCAAAGTAATTAGTTGGTGTTCATTTTAGGAAGCAAAACAAATTGCAGACCCCATTTTATGATCCCCAAAACCCCAGATCACGCATCTGTCCCTTACATTATCTAATCAATGGTTTACATATTCTACAGTATTTATCTAATTTCACGTTGGATATTATCTGAAAACAAAACATAAGGGCTGTGTGCTGTTCACAAAGAGTGCCAGAGAAGAGCTGCTCTGTAGCCATCTTCTTTTGGAAATTCAAGCATTGGTGACAAGAAACTGCAGGTATGAAAACGCTCTTTGATTCGACATGAATGCATTGTCAGTCGGCATTTAAATCCATAGTCGCTGTAATCAAGCGCAAGGCAAGCTGTAAAGAAGAAGAAAAAAAAAATCGACATGGAGCCTCGGTGGTAGTCGTGTTGTCATGATTAATTCTATGGGAGCCAGGACTTGGATTTTTTTATTTATTTATTTTTTCCTGCGAGCGTGGTGTTCCTGATAGCCTTGCCAAGAAAATCTGCTGCTTAGCTTTAAGCTTTGAATCTGTAATGTTCAGACCTCATTTCACTTGGGAAATGGTTTGTTTGGGGAAAACAATAACTGAACCTACATAGATCAGAGAGGCTGTTCTCTCGCTGCTACACATTCAGGGTGGGTAATAAATGGCTGATGTTTTGAGGGAATCGACTTGCGCGGTGTAACATGAGAATGATTTTCAGAGATGATTTGGGATTTTAGAAAAAAAAAAAGGCTGTACACAGATAAGGGTGTGCTTTTCTCCTACAGTTTCTGCTTTTATCAGCAAATAGGAAAAGCAAACTGTGCAACACATTTTTTCAATACCTTTATTTGCCTATACTGGCTTATGAAAAAAGCTTAGGGAAGCAGTAAGAAATCCACTGGTGACCAGAATTAGACATTGTTTTTTTTCCCCCAGCTCAGACAATATTGATTTGTGGAAACTCAGAAATTCTATTTTTTTTTTTTTTCAAAGGATCACACCTAAGTGCTATCAGGTCACTTGGATGACATCACTCTTCAGTGTGGAAGTATTTACCGAGGGGATAATCTCTAAAGCCAGCTGTTTTCAGTAAGAGAAAGTGGGAGGAACAAGAAGCAGCTTACAAGGTCACTGAGTAAACTGGTTCACTGCAGCTGTGAGACAATGGAAGAGTGCAAGACTCTTAAGAGATAACAGGAAGGCTGAGCAGAGCGCAGCTATGGGTGAGCTTCAAAGTTATGTTGGATGAGGAAATGTTTACAGCCTTTTGGAAAACTTGTAGTTGAGCTAAGAATCTGCATTCTGTAGTTGTAAATATGAGACACTAAAGACACTTCTAAATGTCATTTCCATATGTAAATTGTCTTTTTTTTTTTTTTAAATATAGTAAAACCAGTGCAGCCACATCTGTCCTTTACACTGTGTGACGTTACGATTGCTCCTAAAATGAAAAACTGCTCATGACATTAAGGCTGAAAACACATTTTCAGTGTGTTTTCTTACATTTTTTTTTTTATTTATAGTTCTTAAGGAGAAAGCAGAACAAAATCAAATCAGCATCTTGAGTTCAAAGACTTATAAAAACTTGGGGGGAAAAAATCCAGATTGCTACATCTCAAAAAAAAGAAGAAAAAAAAGAAGAAGAAGAAATCCTGCTAACCACGTTTTAATCTAATATTATACAATACAGCATTCTGTGTAGGCTTGAATGTGCTCGACAACGCTGAGCTCTGTTGACTCAGTTGAATTGCTTGCCTAAGGCTCTGGTGCCTGCCTGGACACATACACATAATTAGGAAAGGTCACCGTCCCTCCTGTCCTGTCAACAAAATCAGTTAAAAATGACAAATTTTAGCTCCAGCTGAGCAGGCCCTTCCTCAGATACCCTTGCCAATCAAGCATCAGCGGGGGGTACATAGCCTTAGGTGATTTATAATTATGACTTTTACATGCAATGCTAAACAGGAGTGAGCATAATAATGAGCTAAGCATTTGGGTGGAGGTGTGTAATAGGGTGCGTTGTAGTAATTAGAGAACGATGTAAAAATCCGAGGAACGTCGACAGGAAACTGAAAGACTCCAAAATGAGTTTCTCTTTAACTAAGCAGCACGGTTTTGTCAGAGTTGTACGAAAACATCTAGGGACTTCCGTGTCTTGTTTTTAATTATGAGGGACTGGGAGAAAATCAATGCTTTTCATGTGATGTTTGCTTTTTCTTCAAACGTACCTTTGATGATTATGTTCAACTTCGACCATATCGGAGGCACAGCAGCTTTTTAATGACTCTTCGGTGCTGACGCTGTGTGAGTGTCAGAACTGGGCCGCTCCTGTGTCAGCTAAATCATCCCGCAGCTCCTCCACGGTTACACGCAGGGCTGGACAACAATGTGGGCTACCAGGACAATTAGGCAGCTTTATGGTAAAGGAATGGGCGGCATCCTTCCTGCTTTTGGTTCGGGCATCATGTCAAATGTAGGAATGTGAATATACTGCATGTGCAAGCTATTAGAAACGATCAAAATTCAAGGTGGAGACCGGGAGAATGATTTGCTGTTCCAAACTCTGCCCTCCAGCTTCTGCCACATCACATAACGACCAAACTATGGGCAATACTGCAAAAAGTTGTGGATGTTTCCCCTACAGCAGACATGTCTTCGCTTCTCCGGCAATGTTTCAATCCTGTAAACTGACTGCTACCTGTCTTTTTGACTTGAGCATCAATGATCTTGGACATTTCATTTTTTTTCTAATTGCTATTTAGGCACTTTTAAGCTTCTTCAGGCAGTGTTTTGTCTGGTCCATTCATGTGATTTGTACACACATGTAGACTAATTTACATCGTCTGTAAAGTGACTGCTGCCTTTGTTCACTCAAACTATTATACCTAACCAGATGCTAAAGGACCCTTTGCACACTTGTTGTGCATTGAACTTGAATATTATGTCTTCATTTGTGTGTGAATTCTGAGCCAGTGTCTCTTAAAAATGTCATTATGGTTACATAATGACAATAAAAGAGTTTTGACTGTCTGAGCACTCCTCCGAGCAGCTCTGTTATTGCTTGGGCGACATAAAACAAAAGATGACCAAAAAAAAACAACAACAAAACAGATGCTTTAATTTGGTATTCAACATAATCTATTATAGACCGAGGCAGCTTGGTAACCATTATAGTCAGGCAGGAGAGGCCGAACCTGAGCCGTCCTTTTAGCCATACCCTTGGCCTAGGCTGCTTGGGGACATCCCATTGGGGTCAAACACCTTCTGTGCTCTGCTTTTTTTTTTTTTTTTTTTTTTACTCCCCATGAATGTATTTGCCATTGTTGTAGTCATTAACTTTGTGTTTGTCTTTGCGGGAAGCCCTGGCCGAATGCTTTTGTGTTCATTTGTGTCTCTGCCCAATCTCTTCCCAGTTGGCCAAGGCAGAGAGAGAGAATGTCCCTGAGTCTGGTTCAGCTGGAAGTTTCTCTATTTTTCTCTTTTCCTCTTTACTTTTGTTATTCACTCCGGAGATAAAGCCAGACGACTTTTTTAAAAAAAGAACTTTGCATACTCACTCAACAGCATGAATTATATAATGGTAGCATTACATTTTGTGCTAACAATTATTTATTGAAGCTAAATTATTCCACTCTCAAATTATTTTTTGATGATGAAGAGATTATACAAAACATAATGAGACAAACCATTTGAACAAGTCTGAATTTATTATCGGCGTCCAAGGTTATTTTCATTTTCTCAACAGAGGTAAAATTATCCAGATATGCTCAAATATATTCAGCTAAATCTTTTGGTGTCGGTGAAGGTTTGCATTATTTTTTTTATTGTTAAGGTTAAGGCCTATTTATGTCTCAGTAGTGATCATCATCGGTTGCAGTTGGTAGCTTCTCTTTCCCACCATAAAAAGGATTTGTTCGACACAAAATTCAGGGATCCAAACAGGAACATTTTAGATTTTCTAAAGTTTCCCTTTCTAAACAACTGCAGAGAGAAACGAATACAACTTACAAGTTGCCCAAAATTTAAACAGAGGCAGGTTTGGCATGAACACGGTGGATGACATGAAAGACGTGGCATGGCAATAGGGCTGGGTATCATCTAGGATGAGCCGATTCGATACGATTCTCGATACACAGCTCACGATACGATACAATTCTCGATACATAGCTCAGCTTGATTTGATTCCAATATCGATATTTATTACTTTCAATTAATGCTCAGTGATTCAATCACCAAAATCAGCCAAATATTATGTTTATGTTCTATTTATTGATCACAGACATATTAACATGAAAATAAAGTGCATTTGCTTCAATGCATTTAACGTGTCACAGAAACCAAAAATGTGCCCAAACATCTGATTTTAGGGACAAAGGAGCTTCTAAAATCCTGTCGGCCGTTCCACAAATTCGTCTCACTTGCTCTCCTTCGCTGTAAACTGTAATGGTTGCGCTGTAATAACGCCCCCTAGAGGTTGGGAGGTATATCGATATTGAAAGCCAGAATATCGATATTAAATCGTTTTTAAAAATATCGATATTAATCTTTATATCGATTTTTATGCACAGCCCTACATGGCAACACAACCCCCCCCCCCCCCCCCATAAGGAGTATGAAATGAAACTTACCAGCATATATTTAACCAAGTATTAGTGGGGCCGACTGAACTGAATCGGTTTTAACCTGTATAATGTTGACTTTTTTTGGAATTGACAAATCACAGCTGGAAAAAGAATTGTTCAAACAAATCAATAAAGCCCGAAATATTATAAACTCAACACTGAGCTGTATTGTTATTAATTTGATCAAATTTGAGAGAAATTTTACTAATTTAATAATTTCCATTTCCTGTAAAAAGCCCTAAAATTACTTCCGAACCTCGGAAGACCTCATTATGTGAATCCTGATGACTTGAACTGAAGTATGTTTATCTTATTGCTGAGTAAAAAGGCAATTTTACTGGATTTTTTTCCCCTGAGATAATAGGTCTTCAGATTTCTTAGGAACAAGTTTGCTGTTATTTTACACCTTAGAAAAGCACTTGGCAATTGCACTAGAGTTGATAAAAGTAGTTACGTTTACATGAACAAAAGTAACCGGAATAAAGTGCTTTATTTGTCATGTCACGCTGCTACGACTGAGCGCGTTGCGCCGACTTGAACATCATGTCTGAAAATTGTTGATTACTCAGTAATGTTTCAACTGTAATTAGAACATCGTACAAGTCCAGCCTGAGCACTCGGAAGACAGATACTAATTGTTTACTATTTTTCTTGTTTAGCAAAGACAAAAGTCTTTTTTTAGGGGAATTTGATAAATACACATGTCAGAGTGGTTCTATTCTGAATAAAGCCAGGTGTATATATATATATATATATATATATATATATATATATATCTATATATATATATATATATAGATAGATAGATAGATAGATAGATAGATAGATAGATAGATAGATAGATAGATAGATAGATAGATAGATAGATAAAATAGATAAAGATTGGACTAATTGATTGTGTGCCCATATAAATAGGTACAATCTGAATACATTTTAATCTGATCGTGAAATTCTGTGCATTTAAACATAGCTACTGAGAATGCAGTGGCACTTAACGTGCCTTATTGCTCGAGAGTGGATGACCTTCCCAGTCTTTATGTGTGGAAGGGTCTCAATAACGGTTTGCACAAAACAACAATTAAATTCATTTTTAATCTTTCTCTTGTGTTCCCAAAAAAAAAAAAAACAAGCTTATTTGGTTTTGAAAAAGAAAAGCTCAATTTAATGTGCTTTAGCAGAGGGAAAAGCACAGAGCTCTGTACGGAACTGTACTTCTCACAGCAGCTGCAGCGACAGGAAACGAGTAAAATGTTTTTTAACTGTGATAGAAAAGGGAATAACCTTCGGACAATCTTAAAACCCCTGTCTCCTTCCAAGCTCCTCGCACTTTCCAACCGGACCACTGTATGATGAAGTGGAAATGGCTTTCACATCGCTCCCTTGTGGCCTTACTAAGGAACTATTAATCTATGGCTCTCCATATTGCATTCAGATCTACCTTCCCCAGCCACCACCTGGCCTGAAGTAAAGGCCAAGAGAGGACCCAGAGGACAGGACAGGCTCTTATTATGAGCTGCTCCAAGACACCTCTGGGCTTCTAAGCTCTTCTCCTGACAGTGACTGATAGCCAATTAACCGTTTGAGGAAGAGTATTGATCACTTGGTGAGGAGGAAGAACCTGAAAACATTTCCTTATACAAGACTATCCTCAAAGCACAATGGGAGCAGCAAGCCGGGACGTTTTATACACATGCACTAAAGGCACACAAGAGAAATGACCACTCTACAGTGGAGCTCCTCAGTAGCGTGGTCGACATATGTCGCTCGCCTGTCCGCACGGACTCGGACGACCTGCTGCGTTTTTTCTCGGCCCTCAGGCGGCTTTACTGGCATCGATTAAAAAAACAAGCACAAGGAACTGCTTTGTATTACTGATATCTAACAAACTGATATCCGAGTCCTTGCTGCTGAGCACACATGAAAACTTTTTTGCATTAAAAGTTTTGGTTGCGGCACCGTCAGCTCAGTCGTGTCAGGTATCCTTTCTGTCCAGACAGCTGGTTCTGATGACGCACGGAGGAAAGTCGCAGTAGTCATTAAGCCACGCACTTCAGTAGCCCTTATGTTCCACTCATGATTCCTTTTCTGATCCATAAGGATTTACATGGTTTTAGGTCTGGATGCAGAATTGGATTTATTTTTTGTGTAAGGTGTGAATGACAATGAAGCATAGTTCAACTTCTTCGATTAAGATAGTAGTTTTGCATTCAGCAGTAAATTAAGAATTTGGAAGATTATCAACATTTATGCATAACATCCGTTGCTAACCTTTATCCAGTTTTTATTACACTACAAGTGTATCAAAGTCCATGCTGTTGGTCGGTGCGTTTATAGACTAAAAGTGATGGGAGTTTTTAGTTCTGATGCATTTAATGAACGGTATAAAAAAAAGAGTTTATTTTTCTGCAGTTGGGAAATGGACCACGTGTATCAAGTGACACCACAGATTTAAAAAGCTGTGATTTCATAAAGTTTTCCATCATAGTAAGCAATTAGATCATGTTTCCCTTCACGTTTTGCTTTAGACCTTAGCAGAAATGCGGTGATACCGTAAAACCACAGCGCTTTTACTCAATGTCATCATCCCGTTGGATCTCATACTGTTCCCCGTCTACTGGTTAATAACACTCAGCTCAAGTCAAGGCCAAGAGATTGAGGCGAGGTAAACAACAGAGCGGTGCCTTCTGGCAGCACGAGTACTTTTCACCATGACTGACCTTCGGGATTCAGCGTCAACCTTCACATATCCCGCGCTTTTTTTGCTGAGGTGATTTTTTATATTTTTTTTTCATTCCCCCGGATGAGAACGCGGTGGCATCCAAGGTTAAATGTCACCCGCTGCGTTTTTGTTTTCCCCGCGACAGCAAAAGTTAGAGGGAGACCCGCGGAAGAGAACATTCAATTAAACCCTTCGGCGACATAAAAGTGAGAGTCGGCTCAACAAGTTCGCACCGACTTCTCACCGGAGGCATTTAGCGGGTCGCTCGCGCCGCATGGTCGGCAGCGACGACAGAAGCTGGGGCAATTGTCGCGAGTGTGACCTTCCCATTGACGAGAAACACACCGGGTCAGCTTTACGCAGCCGAGACCAACGAGCAGGAGCTGTGACTGCTGTGTGACGTGCTTGAAGAGCCGACGAGGCTTCCTCCGTGCCGTCCAAGCACTCTCGCGCAGGACCTGAATCATAGAACTGGGGTAATTGAAACAAAAGGGCAGTTTGACAGAGATGTAGTGCCTTCGCAGAGCCTCTGCACAGACTGCAGAAAATAACACCCGACTCCTCCCTCTCCGCAAGGTCCATCCTCTCCGTGTGTCCTCCGTAAAGGCTGTGTCCTTCCTTTGCTTTTTCAAGACGGCCATTTGCAAAATGATAAGTGCAGGGACACAGCCTCGCGAAAGATAAGGCGGCCGGACATTTGTCACGTAATCGAGCGTGCTCCTCCGCTGTTTAAGGCTGACCTGCGTTGACATGCACTGTTTACCTTTTATTTGCTTATTCTGAACTATTATCTCTGCCTTCATTAATCACCGCGGGCTCAGAGTGAGGAAATTGCTTTGCGGACTTCGGACAGGAAAATATTAACTCGAATTAGGCCTCTTCGTTTTCCTGCGGGCAAAAAAAAAAAAAAAAAAAAAATGCAATATTTGATTAAGTGAGTCCGGCAAATAAGCAGCTCGGCTCTGTTACTGTGATACTGTCCATTTCCAACTTGAAATTCACGGCGAGCGGATTGTAAACCCCAGGCGAGAAATCATTTACATTTTTCTTTGTGTAATTGCTTTCTGGCGCTCTATGTCCTGCATTTTTACTTCATGCAAATGTACTGTTTGGGAACTAAACAGTCTGATGTCAAACTTGCTCACCATGCTGCTCAAATCATCCTTTTGCCTGCTGTAGTTGAACTTATCTGAAGCGACTAGAGGGAACAAAATGATCATTTCCCTTTAGAAGACCATATCCCTGCAAATGCATGCCGATCATTTGCCATGCATTAGCTACAGGACAAAAACGAAGCGATTTTAAATTCCTCTGACCACAAGGCAACCCCCCCCCCCCTCAATAAATTATGTTAATTTCATCTTTTGCTCTCCTTATCATATTTTTAGTGAGTCAATGAGGAGAGACAAAGCTGGCTGAAAGAAAGACAACTCCGAGATGACTCACAGAGTCATTCACAGGGAAACGACGAGACGCGTCTGGCTCAAAAGCGTCTCCCTTTGATAAAACGGCAACAACCAAAGGGAACTCACGGATTACAGTATTACGCAATAGATTTCGGCTTGTTGTCGTTTAATGACCAGTCCCTTGCATCATGGCGAGCTTTGCACCCCGTGGAAATGGCTCGCCCAAGTAGGAAGGTGCCTGATAGCAGGTCCCAGGTTCCCTTGCCGAAACCAGACAACAATTGCTTGGCAACGCTCTCTCTGGGAAGAGGGGAACAAGAAAACAAAACCAAAAAGAAAAAAATAATAATATCGAGGGTGGGTTTTTTTATTTATTTTTTTCTACATTGATATCTACGCTTTGACGATCTTTTCAGAAGGAGGTGAGCCCCACTGTTGAAGCGGCAGACCTAAGTCTGAACAAATGGTAAACAACAGAACAACAGGAGGTTGAAATAATCTGCAGACCTACACCTAGCACACAACCACACACACACACACACACACGCATGCAAATCTTTGTGGAAACACCCTCCCACACACACAAATGCACTTTGCATACTAAAACCATCAAGAGGTGCACACACACACACACAGGCAAAGCAGAACAGTTGTTTTTTTTGTTTTTTTCTTAGTTGTTGCTGTTGCGCCTAAGACTCTGAGCTGAAAGCAAACTCCTCAGATCGGTCCGTCAGATCTCTGAGAGCTCCGAGGAAGGGAAAGTGCTCAAACTTCAGATTGACAGCCGTATACCTTTATTACTGACTGAGTTATGTTTCCCTGGAACAAAAAAAAGAAAAAAAAGAAAAAAGAAAAGGCAAGCCAGCTTTGATAAAGACGAGCGCCGAGTCAGCAGCTTGGCTCAATAAAGAAGATGGCTTGACTGATCTCAGCTGAGGCCATCCCGATCCTGATGCGGAAAGAATTGGCTCCCAAATTGCTATCCAATCCATTTCTGAAACTGACTTTTTTTTAAATAATAAAAATAGCCTCTGAGATGTGAGGGGAGCTTTGAAGATGAGGACACTAAACTAAAAAAAAAAAAAGGTCACTAATCAAATTTCACAGCTAAAGCTCATACTCTTTATTTTCCTTCACTATGCTGAGTGTTTTGCAGTTTGGGGTCATGGCAGGCGGGTGAAGCTTCCCCTAAACACAGAAAACAGCAAACTCCAGCCGTGCGTCTCATCACAGGGGAAAAGAAACAACCTGTGGGAATTTACAGCCTAAGAAATTGACCCGTTTCAGCAGGTTTGTAGAGTGCGGGAGCAGGCTGAGGCTCAGATCACGATCAACGTTCACGCTAAACTGATCCACCAAGTTGCACCTCTCAGCTAGGAGCCAAAGCCAATGCTCTGAGCACCTGCACCACACATATAACCCTAAAAAACCCAGCCAAACACGCTCGCAAGAGTTCCAACTCTTCATTAAAAAAACTGAGTTATAAATACTACTTACACTGTGCTGCCTCTTTTGCTTGTTATACAAAGTCCCTTGAGCATATCTGTTTGTTTAATCTTAATGTATTCTTAATCATGCAGTAATTAATGCAAGCGAAAAGGCCCTCTGAAATCACCGTCTCAGTGTCCTGAAGCAGGAGGCACAGCTACACCAACTTAAACACGTTTGCCCCCCCCCCTCCCCTTCCCCAAAGCAAGGTTAAAAAAGGTCAGAAACGACGCGAGGTAAAGGGTGTGTGGGCTTCTCAGGTTGCTGATACAAACCGGCCGCTTCCAGATGTTCGCCGGATGACGCCGAGCGTCACAGAGACATTGAGTTAAGAACAATCAAAGCCACGGTGTGGATGACAGGGTGGAAAGGGGGGGGGGGGCTTGTTAACCCCAATTATACCCCTCCCTTCGTATTTATTTGTTCCCTTTTACATTTACAATAAGTAAAATAGAAAAACTGTGGCAAACTGGGAAAAACATCTGCAAAAAAATAAACTTCCCAACTGACGTCAACGTTGAAGTGCCGCAATCCAAGCTGATCCAAAGCGAGCAGATTTAAAATGCTTGCCAGCATTTGCTTTTTGAGTTTCCTTAATTACATAGTAAGGGGAATCCTTTAGCTTGCTGGGTTGGGGTAGGGGGATGCAGCAAGTACTTACAGTTTTTTTGGGCCCATGTACCAATAAATCTCCACATACATGTTATTTCATTTGTTTTTTGGCCTCTAGGTACCATAACACCCAAAAAAAATTATATATAGTAATGTTTGTTTCTAACAACAAATTTGTAGTCTTCTATTGTTTTTTAACATCTTCTATTTTAATAGCAAAATAAACCTCTAGATACCTGATAAACCTGTCAACAGCAAGAAAACTCAAGTTCTGGTCACAGCTGGTGCCCGTTTGCTTCTCCGTCCTGCCACGCCCACTCGCTCCGCTCCAATCAGCCTCACGCCTCTCTGCTCTGTTTAGACGCCCTCCTCCAGATAACAGGAAGCTCTTGCCAGTAGATATCTTGTGTTCTTTCCGTGCTCTTCCATGATCTCTATGTCGCGACCTTGACTCGGTCTCCTGGACTTCCCCACCTCGCTTTGCCCTTGGCTGGTTTTCACCGCTCTTCTGATCCCTCGATTACGGCCCTGTTCCTGTGCCCCGACCTCCGAGCCCTGCCTATTGTCTGGATTTGTTTGCTGACATCTGCCTCATCATGTTTGACCCTTGCCCGTCCTTCGGATTCTGGATTAATCTCCGCCATGCTGCTTGACACCGCCCCGGTGTTTAAAGCCAGCACCCCTCACTGTCAAGGTGCTACCTGCCGTGACGTCATTCCCATCACCGACGCTTCTCGCCGGCCTCTCTCGCTCTCCCTGGTTGAACTCTCAGGTCCACATTATTGCATTTATTTACAGCATTTACTTTTAGATTAGGCAGGAAACGCTCAAGATCTTTACTCCACTTAAAATTCTATCACATGTCTTTTTAAAATGCATTTTCTACAGTGGTTGAATTTGCAGGCTGAGGGCCTGTTTTGAATTACAATAGTTTGTAGGTGACATCTGATTAAAAAGACACAATTTATGCCTAATGAGCACCTCGACGGGATGCCATTCGTTACTGTCTAAAAATGGCAGACTTTTACTTTAAGACAAGCAAAGCTGTCCCACTGTGGACTTACTTGGGCGTATCGCTGATTTGAGAGTGCATGGGGGCCGAAGACATATTTATTGGCCATGAGGTATTTGTTGGGGCATGTGACAGTGATGGTGATGCAGCACAGGATTGTGGGGTGCTTTATCGAAGCAGAGAGCCAATGTCAGCAGCGGCAATTTTTGCCTAGCGTTGGAAAGGCAACTTCTCCCCTCCCAAAAAAACAAAACAAATACATATGTAACAGCAATATTAATATTGGATATCAATATTAGCCTAGTTTTTCATACCAGTGCATCCCTACCTGGGATGAAGTTTTTTTTTAGAGGGTAAAAGGGTATTTGGTGTGCCGGTTGTCTATATGCAAGCACTTTAACGTAAACTCTGCAGATCAGAGCAGAGGGCAGGCTTTGCTTTCTTTGCAAACGCTTACATGCTTCGTGAAACGTGATCCCGTCAGAAACACACGGGGTGGAACATTATTAAAGTATTGTGGGTTGCTGACTGGTGCTTATGTACAGCGGTCATTGGGTGAGAGGCGAAGAACCCGCCGGACGGTTCGCCAGTCCATCACAGAGCAGCACATATAGACACACAGCAGGACAGACGGCCATACATGCAATCGCTCATGCCTAATGGCCCAATTTGAATTATTCAGCAAGAGATTGGAGCTAATTTAAATTTAAGATTACTTTGGGGTAGGGTTGGACGATAATACAATAACAATATGTATCGATGGATAGGCGTATATCGATAATAGAAAAAAGGGTCAGTAAAAAGTTCAGCAGAATAACAGTTTTCCTTCCTTAGGCACTCTAGCCATGTAGGTTAATAGTAAAGTAATTACAATCCTCCCAACCAATCACAAACGCACAACCAGGAATGCACAGTCACCAAGCTCCGCCCCTTTCAAGGAGTTCAGAGAGCACACGTTCTTTTTTTTTTCTTTTTCTTTTTTAAAAACTTGCAGTTTTGGTAAAAAAAAGTTGGTTGAATAAAGGGCTGAGTTTGAATTCAGCGTTTTTTTGTGTTCTGTATCTAAAAATAAGTCGCTAAGCAACAGCACGAAGTGGCCAGGGCTGCACTTAAAATCTATGTTTTGAATTTGTGGATCATTATCGACATCAATCAATACGATTTCTATTTTATCGGTGAACTTTTTTTTTTCTATATCGTCCAGCCCTACTTTGGGGGAACTCGACTTCAAATGCAGTTTCGAGATTTTAAATATCTTCTCCCCTTGGGGGCCCCCTGCTGGCCTAGGGACCTGCTTGTAATGTTTGCTTCTTCCTTGGGCCGGCTCTGCGTCAAGCCAATAAGGTTCCCACCCTGGTCACGAGCCTATATGATGCATAATTTTCACTTTAAAACAGAAGACCGAGTCTTACAACCACCATAAAACAAAGATCATCTCGGCCCTCATGGCTTTTACGCCGCTGCTGGGAGAAACTTCTCTCTCACTGCTCCCTGGCTCGGCTCAGCGAGATTGTTTTTTGTACACCAGGGCTCATTTGCATGCAATCTGGAGCGTCTGACCAGGGCCACATCATAAAATATAACTCATCAGCGCGAGTAGGTCGTCTACCAACTCAGTAAAGCTGTCACCATACTGCGAATGCAGCAGGAATGAGCGCCGGCGGTGGGACGAGCGTGGAGTTAAAACGAGCCCTCGTCGGTTTGCAGCCAGCAGAGAGGATTCGGGTTCAAGTGGCTGAACGCATGCTGGAAACAAATCCGCACACAAAGACCACAACTTTTATTAACACAAGGAAGGTCGAAACCGGGGCTTTTACGTGAGCCTATGAACAAAGCGCATTTTCTCCCCCCTCTCCTTTATTATTCCACTTAATCATTTCTTATGCGGCAGGTTTACAGGCAGGTGCAGCTCAAACTTGCCGTAAAGGCGAATAATACGCAATGAACTCCCATGTGTTGATTATCGACACTTATGGACGGAGCACGTCAGGAAGATGGGAGAACACCAGACGCCGATTGGGTCAGGTTTTAACCTTGAGAAAGCCGTAACCTTGTAGGTGCGGGCTAATTGAGGAGTGATTTACAGCTAGCAAATTACAGAACAATACCCGCTGCCAGGAACGTGCTCCGTCACGCGCCCCGGCTTTTCCACCAAAAACACACACTCACACCGACAACTCCTCACGTGCGACGTTTTCCCCTCAAAATGTTTACAGCCGGCGTGGCTTTTTTTTTTTTTTTTTTTTTACCACAACACAAAACACACAGTGATGAAACGAAAGGGATAAAAGAGCAACTTACCACCAGTGGAGGTGAAGCCAGCGAGCACGAGCCCGAGCAGAAGAAGCGCAGCGTTGAACCCGCAGCGGACAAAGGGGCCCGGAGGTAAGGGCATCTTTACGCTGTTTTAATCACTTAAGTTTCAATGGAAAACGGGAGCCGCGATGAAACAAGAGGCGGAATAAAAAAAAAAATCTTTTTTCAGGTCCGTAGAGTGTCCTCTGGTGCACTTTTTTATAGGCTTTTTCTGTCGTTATCAAGTATTTCCTCCCTCAGTACGTATCCTCGTGCCGCTCCGTGGCCGTCAGCATCCCTCTCGTGCGTCCCCGTTGCTCAGAACAACGCATCACAGGTGTGGTGGAGGAAACTGCTGCCTTGTGCTCGCCGCGGCTCTTACTCCAGCCCCTCTACTGTATCTCTCCAAAGCCGCTCACAACTCTCGCCGAGTCGAGGAGGAGGAGGAGAAGGAGAAGGAGGAGGAGGGCTGCAGTTTCTGCTTCTTCCCGTCACTTTGCAGCCTTCGCCTGCGAGAGGGACCTTCTCCAAACGAGAAAGGGGGTAAGAATTGGCAACGGAGGACGCAACATCTGCTTGCACAGCAATGCTGGAGTGCTGAGAGTCAGGGAAGGTATTACACACAAGACGCACACGCTGCATTGGAGGCAAGAGGGGGCAAAACCAGGAGCGGATCCCGCTCGGGGAACGGAGCGCGCCGGCTGTCCAAGCGTCCTTACTGAACCATTTACATATCATCAATAAGCAGAACTACAAACCACGTCCTGGCGGCGCACGGGGCGATGGGAATGAATGCGCCCGCGCTCTTGCGAGTGTGCTTTTCATATCCTCTGCCTTACATGAAAATGATGGATATGTCATTTCAGGCCGCCACGATAGGAATCACGTCGGCGCTTTGCATACAAATTCAGGCACAGATCGCATCTGCATGTCATTGAGTTTCAGTTAAATACGCCTTTGGTTTGTCTAGAGCCACATGAGTGACGGACAAACACAGAAGAAGAAACCCGAGGATTAGCGCTCCCGCGAGAGGCCATCCACCTGTCAGCAAAGCCTGCTAACCTGAAAGTTACTCCAGGAAGCAATTTTTGCCTCATTATTTATATATTATATATATATATATATATATATTATATATATATATATATATATATATATATATATATATATATATATATATATATATATATATATATATATATATATATATATATATATGGGAGGGGGTCACCTGGTCAACCATCGCTTTTGACTAAATAACCAAGAAATTGACAACAGAGAACATCTGTAACAAAAGAAAAACAGTGGTGTATTATTTTCTACTAACAAACGGACACATTAAAACCACATCTGTACAATGAACTATGGATTTAAAGCAAGATATTCCCCAAATACAAAGGTTAAAAGCTAATTCTGCTTTGTGTGTGTGTATGGGTTGATTACATTAAAAAAAGCATGTATGAATTCCTTAAAATGTTCTGAAAAGGCGGTGCGGGAGGAAACGAAAAGCAAAATGTTCCTCAGTGGTATAAGAACTGGGCAGAGGTGGGTGGAGTAGCCAAGATTTGCACTCAGGTAAGAGTAGCACTTCTTCAAGACGTTTTACTCAAATAACAGTAAAAAGTAGGCAACTAATATTACTCAAGTAAGAGTAGAAAAAGGGATTTTCATATTTAAAAATTATGTAATCCGACATACAGAAATATAGATAGATGTACAAATTTTGCTATTTTAAAACAAAATATACAAAAAACAACATAATTACAAAAGGACTAAATTAGGCAGAATAAGCACTTTTCCAAATACTTCCTTTTTTTTTCAATAAGACAGTACTAACTGCTGTTGATATATTGTCAAAAAGATTTGGTCATCTACTTTAACATGTACATGAACTTTGATGACTTCCTATTCTCAATCTGTCGGGTTCATGGTTAGATGTGAAAACCAGAGTTTCAGCCTTCGCTCTTGTTCATCCCAAAGGTCTTCTATAAGGTCAGGACTCTGTGCAGGATAAGTCGAGTTTCTCTACACCAAACCTCATACACCTGCAGCCATGGCATTGATAGGAACACCCAAATCCATTGATTTGGCCGTGTGCCTCAAAACTTTTGGCAGTATAATGCATGTTAGCACAGTGCAAAGTACTTAGAACGATAAAGTCTGAGGTTTACTGTATGTTCAGTTGACCTTCAAATGGCTCAATGACCTCAGCAGGAACCCCAGCCAATCCATTGGACATGGTGCACACACCATGCCTACCCAATGGACTGGTATACTCCCTGGGGGGCAAACGGTTGCCCACCCAACAATTGAACAGATCAGCCGGCATTAATTATTAAACGTCGTGGCAAATGAAGACATTTGGCAGATTTCCATATGTCCATATGTTCTGAAGCATGTGAGCTATGCTTACATTGGAAAGCGCCCAGCCTTATGCGTGTGAAACCGAATTTGGCTCTGATGACCCCCTAGGCATAATTGATACCGTCGTGTAAGGCAAAGCCGAAGCAAACTGTGAAGATCCTCAGAAGTTTTACAAAGCTGTTTCAGGTCTACTTTAGAAAGTTTAGTTGAATTGGTTTCCTTTGATGTTCGCTCTCCTTTTTTATGGCTAAATGCGTTTTTGTGCCTGTATCACCTTAAAGAGCTCTGTGATTGTCAGTGCAGTGGCACTGCGTGTAGTCTGAGCTCATATTACTTTAGCTCACCCAAACAACTTCTCTCTTTCTGACTACTGAGACATCACATTTTTTTTCTTGCTTCTTCCCTCTGTTGTTGACTGAAATCATGGCGACAGTGTAGGCAGCTCATTGTGTAGTAGCCTATAGGTTAACTGGTGGGACCGGGCTCATTGTTAATCCATCTACCCGGGGAAGTACGTTTTTTTTAAGTGACATCATTGTGTCGCTGAAACTTGAAAATCATTTAGATAGACATCGACTAGATCCCATAGTTTTTATATCATGGCTCTAAATCCAGGATCACCGACCTTTTTGAAACTGAGAGCTACTTCATTGGCTACCTGTACTGACCTGTGAACTACAAGAGTCCAAGCTCACCTTAACCTTACGTAATATAAATATGTTTTAAATGCTTCTATCATTTTTAAATCTATGTAAAAACAAGTATGATTAAGAAGGAAGAGCAACTGAATAAAATACCGTTTTAAATGTAGTTATTGGAGGGCTGTGCTTTTTTTTATTGAACAGGCTTGTGGGCACCACATGTGGTCTTTGGGGGCTACCTGGTGCCTGTGGACACCATGTTGGTGACCGCTGCTCTAAATGATTCCTGAAGATCTTTGACAATGAAATCAGGCTATTCCCGTCTGCCCTGACCCTTTTAACAAACCTGTTACCTGTATTTCATTGTTGTCAAGAGTTGTTGAAACCCATGCGGCGTTCTCAGATACGACTCAAACATTTTGCTGCAGCTGTTCAGAATACAAGTTAACACATTTGAAGGAGGAATTTGATCAAAAACTATGGCTAGGTGACATGGACTTAATTATTTATCACAATGTTTGGTATCTATTTCGAAAATGAAAAACATTAAAAAATTCATACGTCCTTTTGGAAATACACCTGTCAATGTCACTAAACCACAAACACTGCGCTAAAACAAAACATAGTCATTATCAAATAGGCTATTTCCATACAAAATATTCAAACGGACCCAGAAGAACTGATGTGATGCCACTAGAGGCATGTGCACATGGAAGCTCGTTGTTTTGTGGGTAGCTCATATCTTGCTTGAATTTTTTATTTTTTTTTAAAAAAGCACCAATTACCATGAAATGTTGTTTAACAGCTGACAAACTGCATCTAAAGAGTGTTTGACGCACCGTTACAGAAATGCCTGGCTCGTCGCTTTAAAGGAGGGGTGTGCATGTCTTTGTTTATCCATCTCTCCACCCCCACATATAGTCAGCCGAATAACAAGTGGAAGCGCATCGCTGGACCAATGTCTTACCAGCTAATTATGGGGCTCATGTAGATGGATGATTCCTTAGATAGAGCTCAGCTATTACAGCCCGCAAACTCATTAAGCCCCTCTCTCTGTCCAGCATCCCCGGCTAAAGGTCAAAGTCGGAGTGAGAATGACACCGGCGAGCACGGACACACGCAGAAACGCGCCGCCACAATCAGACCCTCGCAGGCTCGCTGAATGTGAGGGAGGACGGAGGCAGTTGCAAGGCGGCCAAATGGAGGAGAGTGACTCAGCCTTGGTCACTCGTGAGGTTGCTCGTAATGATCTCGCTCATTCTACTAATCTGCGGCGAGTCCTATCAGGCTGTGCAAGCTGGAGCGTGTCTCTTCCAGTCACCGCCTGTTTCCCCCCCCCTTTTTTCATTTATTTCCCCCTGAAAAAGCATTTAAACTACGTGCATTTCAAACGAGGATCAGGGGATATATGTATATATGAATGCATAGGCATCTATGCAATCCTCTTTCAGGCCAAAAAAAAAATGGGGCTTCTGTCATTTGAGGGAATTATCAGAGTGTGTTTTCTGTCTGTGGCATGTGTTTGCTGAGTGAAAGCAGGGCCACAACCTCCTCCACACTCTTGTGGGTCTTCGTCTGCTTCCTCAATCAGGCTGCGGTGAACAATCACAGCTCTTTTGGGAGTTGACACAAGCAGTTGTTCATCGATCTGTGGTGTTGTAATTAATTTTCTCCCCGTCATTGGCTTGAGTTACAATTTCCTAAGACGCGCTGCAATCAATCACAAAGCCAAGACAGACCCATCATTTCTATTGTGGCGTCCAGAATGAGCCGCGGCCAGCTATGATCCAAAGAGTCGTGCTCAATGACCGGACAAGTGTTGAAAAAAAAAAAAAAAAAAGCACCCCGCATCGTTTGTGTGTTTTGTGCTCGCCGCGCGTCCTTAAACCAGCGCAATTACGCTCCCAGCCTATAAAGATAACTGATTCTCTAGGTCAATGTGTATCGATCTGCAGGAGGTGTCCGGCATGAAATTAATATTATTTATTGTTTACAAACAAAACGCAGGAGGTCCCTTGAGAGAGGGCAAGGCAGCCCAGGCCTCGACAGTCTGCTTTCCAGCAAAGGCTCGTTTGTGCCGGGCGTATCAGCTTCCATCATGACCACAGCTTCACGGCCTATTGTTTTGTTTATATCAATTTAAACTGCAATGCTACTCCGGAGAGATATAATTGACCACAGTCTTAGATTAAATGACTGTAAAGATCTTAATAAGCCATCAGCGGATTGCATATTACATTGCAGAGCACTTATGAGGATGCAGTCCAGTGAGAATGAAATTGAGGTTCAGATTTGCGCGCCGCAGCATTTTTCGCCATTAATTACATGCAAAATAACTGTATGATGATCAATGGTGTATCAATTTAATTACATATTATTGATCTGGGGTTAGAAAAATTAATTAGAAGCCAAACGAGTCCCTCAGATGGTAAAAGAATGCGTAACACTTTAATATCAGAACATCTCCAGTGGGTCTTTAAGACACATAGCAGATAATGGAATCACAAGTCCTCCACGACTAAAGCACATTTTATTCTAGAGTACAATAATAGCTATCGCCATATTACCTCTTGGTGGCAACTCTTACTACCCCTCTAAAGAAGTGATGATCTGGATATGTGCATGCGGCTTTGTTAGATTAAATAATTCCACATAAGTGCAGATAAAGTAGCCAGAAAGAGATCTCAGCACATCCTTAAGTGAGCAGGAGAACCAGACGAGAGTTTAAAAAACTGAGAGGAAGAGCTGTTAAAGAGGGGGATGGAGGATGAAGGAGCCTACTGTAGGTCTCTCGTTTCAGCAGCACAGACTGCTGATGAAGCCGAACTTCCAATATGCCACCACTTCAGCTCTGATGGTTTCTCAATTTTACAGATATGGCCCCAGAATATGATTTGATGAAAATGTAAAATGGGATAAGCAGCAAGTCACATGAAATGGGGTGCATTTTAATCCATGACTATAAATCAAAAGCAGACACTTAAAATTAAAGTTGATTTTGTGTTCTTGATTTAAAGTGATGTTCTCAGAGAAATCAAATGTCTCCTTTCTTTCTCACAGAGCCATCGTTTTTGTGTGCGGATTCTTTGTGGGTTGAAGAGCTCTGGCTGTAGAAATCAACATAAGAATTTATGAATGTAAGTCATTTATTCATGGAAGGTCTTTTATTTTCAAGTAGATTCCCCTAATCTAAAGTGCTGCAAATGGGTTTGGAAAAGTACTCAATTTTTGAGTCATAAATGTAATTCAATTCAGTTTAATTTTATTTATATAGCACCAATTCACAACACATGTCATCTCAAGGCACTTTCAAAGTTAACAAAGTTAATTTATTCAAATCATCCAGACAGATTGGTCAAAATTTTTCCTATTTAAGGAAACCCAGTAGATTGCATCAAGTCTTGACAAGCAGCATTCACTCCTCATGAAAGAGCATAGAGCCACAGTGGACAGTTGTCAGCATTGCCGATAGCTTTGCAGCAATCCCTCATACTGAGCATGCATGAAGCGACAGTGGAGAGGAAAACTCACCTTTAACAGGAAGTAAAAATCTTCAGCAGAACCAGGCTCAGTGTGAACGGTCATCTGCCTCAACCGACTGGGGTTAGAGAAGACAGAGCAGAGACACAACAGCACAGAAGCACACATTGATCCAGGAATCCTTTCTTTGTTATATGGTAATAGCGGATGATTTGACTCGCCTGGATAATGTCACAGCTAAAAGAACACCAGACCAGGGGTACCTACTATGAAGAGAAAAAAGAGAACTAAAAGTTGAAATAACTACAAACAATGCAAATTGGAGAACAGTAGGAGAACTCAGCAGAGTGAGAAAAATAGACCCTGATGTCCTCAGTAGCCTAAGCCTATAGCAGCATAACTAGAGATACCTCAGGATAACATAAACCACTCTAACTATAAGCTTTGTCAAAAAGGAAAGTTTAAGCCTGGTCTTAAAAGTAGACCGGGTGTCTGCCTCACAGACCAAAACTAGGAGTTGGTTCCACAGGAGAGGAGCCTGATAGCTAAAGGATCTGCCTCCCATTCTACTTTTAGAGACTCTAGGTATTGCTCTCCTCCTTTTCTCTCCTCTTTCTCTTTCACGTTTTCACCCTTTTGGCATTTTGTATCATCTCTTTCTCTCCTTTTTTTCCCCTCTTCTACCTTCCTGTTTCAGTGTACATTTAACATGAAATAGTCCCAGCATAAATTCTAATAAAGCTTATTGCATATAACACTAGGACTCTAGGAACCACCAGTAGATTTACAGGTATAGGTTTTAGCTGGAGTCTGTAACCCTTACAACCCAAAGAGCCATTTTTGCCCTCAGTCCAGCTTAATAGAACTTGTTTAGAGCTACAAATGTTACATGCTCTTTTGAAATAGATCTATGTAACTGGTACTTTGTGTCATTCTTCTGTTACAAGTTTATGAAATTATTTTACAAAAAACTGCTAAAACCTGCATTTTTTGTTATATCTACATTTAAAAATGTTAGTTCTTTATTATTTTTTAGAGAAACCCATTGTGGAAGGTCCAAAGAGCCACTTGTGGCTCTGGAGCCGGAGGTGGCAGACCCATGATATGAGGAATAAATTAGATGAACTTACACTAATCATGAACCAATAAGCAGCAGAAGAGAAGTGAAAATTAGCACCTTCAATGGCACATTTTCCCGTAGGCAAATTCTGAAGCTATATATTTGCATAAAAGTAAAAAAAATGTTTGTCAATACAAATTAAACTATAAAGAACTCCATCAAAAGACAGACTGTAAAGATATCCAATTATGTCCAAATTATTAAGTTAACAAAATCATCTGGTCGAAGAGCAAGGGTGTTCACTCCTTCTTTCCACTTACATGACGTCTAATTAATTTTACCCCCTGTAAGACGGAAACACAGCACGAGCATGACTTCACTGGAACTATTTCAGAAGACAATGTGTGACAGTGACAAGTGTCAAACTGAAATTTTTTTTTCCCCAACAGTTTTTTCCTCTCTTGTAGATTTTAATATTCCATGTCCTATCCCACACCTCAAACAGCAAAAAGGCGGCTTCCTGAAACCTGCTTCCTGCACCGACAGTCACTTGTTGTTTTTTAACGTCACATTGTCCGAGGGGTCATGCAAGAGAGGAGAACATGAATGATGTTGATAGTTTTATGACTCCCTGCTTTTGTTTCGCAGAGTCCGGGCTCCGATACGGCATGAGAACTTCATCTCATCTGAATTTAACAGAGTAGGTTAGTCACACTTATGTGAAGTGCATCCTTTTAAAATCTTAAGACTCCAAACAAGACAGAATTTCTGTTTTAAGATTTTAATGAAATGAAAATAAACAGTTTAATGCACATTCATTCTCAGTATAATTTACATTTTAATTACTTTCCATTCGTATATTACTGCATATAAAACCCACATTAATTCACAGAATTAGCCTGCAGGCCACTTACATTACTCCACAAAATGAATCCGTTAAGGGTGTAATTCCTTGTTGTTAAATAGATAGAATGGAACATTTCTTTTTTTATTATCCATCAATCTGACAACATTTCTTACTATTAAAGCTGTAATTATACTTTGGTATTTTGTCACATATGTCTTAAAATTAATTTTACGTGGTTCCAAGCATGACCCTTTGTTATGGGCATATTGTGAAAGATTATTATTATCAAGAATGCCATCAACATCCTGCCATGTACGTGAAGTATTTCATATACTATGTTGTGTCCTGATTGCATATATTATGTGTATATTAAGATGAAGTGGATTCAGTTTATATTTTCCCAAAGAGTGAATAAGTTATATTTTGCCAAACTCTTGTTTGTTCTGTTTTTGTTTTTTACTTCATGTCCATCTGTGGATTCCAGACTTCCCCAAGTAGTCAAAACATTTGCACTGTTGGATATAAACTCAAGTACCGTATATTTCAGACTATAAGGCGCATTTAAAAATCCTTGAATTTTCTCTAAAAATTGATGGCCCTTCTTATTATCCTGTGTGCCTTATATATGATTAAAGCTATGCTTACTGACTGATTTTAAGTGGTACAATGTGCTCAAAAATCAGTTAAAATGTGTAAGTACGACTTTGGTTAGCAAAAAAAAAAATCAATCCTCTCAATGGACATTCGGAGCATTACGGTACACTGTGTCACCACCTGATCGGACCCCTGAGCTGTCTACAAGACTGCCTGACTGTAATGTCGAAACTAGAAGTGCATTCATGTAAGGCTGCCCATGCCCGGAGTACGCGCTAGCAACAATAAACCAAGTAAGTTAATTCAATTTAAAAGTTACATATATTTTGGCCTTATGTTAGAAACAGGGCGTTGTAGTCCAACTACTCCATCCTCCCGGCAGAGACGGAAAGCTCTCCATCTCAGGAAAGAGCGGTGTTAAGGAGGGAACATTGCAAAGCGCAGCAAAGCAGCATACGCGCATCCTTTGCTTAGGTTGGCGTTCAGTTTTAATCAGTCAATAATGTACACCAGAAGCATAATGCTACGTGACGGCTAAATTAGACCGAAGTTCTAATTACAGATGCGCATATGCTCCTGTTTGGTAGAGAATAAATGGGAAAACATCCTGTGTCAAAGTTCATTCCAGAAGCATCCCGAAATGAGTCGTTGAAGGTAAAGCGCCATGGATGATGTAGTCCAGACAAGCTAACAAACTAAAATGCGATTTTTAATCAGATATGGTCAAGACACAGACTTTTAGGTGATCAAACATAGGATGTATTACTGATGATTTAATACCTTATCCATGTATTACTGAAAATGTGTCTTTCTTTAATTACTTACCCATGACAAAAGTTCTTCTCTTCGCAGAATCACGCAGCTATATACTTTGCACCATCTGGTGTAAGTTTACGCTTTTAAAAACACGCCCGTAAGCTTACGCGGCCAGTATATTTCCTCCTTAAGGTGACCAGATTAGTTTTCTCTAATGAAAACTGGGGACGTCTCAGATTTTTTTAAAGCACAGAATCTGTGCATGGGGGTTAGTTTGTTTTGTCTGAACTGCAACGCCAACGGGGTGCGGGGAAGGGGGCTTTGGGCAAAGCTCTATTTTTTGGCATGTTTGACTTGACAGACTACGTCTTGGCAAGGTTGAGCTACAGATCAGAATAGGCACGCAACAGTAACACATATAAAAAGGTATTGACTGTGGTGTTTATTTAATGCTGTGTAACTTCATATGTGATGAAAAAGCTTGGTAGATACACAGTAGTGTGACAGAGTATTACACATACAGGATTCTTTCTCCATGACTACTACTAATGGTCAAGTAATCATTATCTAATTTAAATAAATAGAATATAGAGAAAACTCCTCGGCCGAATTAACCATTTGAAGAATTTGGCATGCTGAGGGGTGGGAAACTTAATCAGTGCAGACAAAGCGTGTGCACAGAGCGTAATGAGATTAGGTGACATTATTATCAGGTTATTGTTAGGACATTTACATAGTATTTACTTAAACATTGTAAGAGTGCATAGTATGTATGGGTATCTTGAACTGCAGCGCTCATGCCTTGAGCCTTTTTGTATGTCCAGAAAAATCAGTGGTAGTCTGGGTTAGTTGGGGGAGAAACCTACATATGCTCCAATATCAGATGAGCAGAAAGGCAGTGAACTTTATTAAAGTGCCTTTATTTAATTTTTGAGGCATTAAATGCAAGGCAGTTACAAAATAGCATGTTGGATTTGTTACAGACTCAGGAAGCTTTATTATGAGTTATGAATTTATTATGCAAGGATGAACTCCATAGGTTTAAAGCACAATAAACAGCACATCCAGTTTCTTACTTGTATACGTTTATTAATGTAAAGCTTTTCAATACCTGGCTTTCACTTATGTATCTCAATGTTCCTGTGTGTCTTACATCTATGTTAATATCTCTCAAGAAAGTTTAAAAGAAAGTCTGGACATTATGTCCTCTTTTCACCCAAGTATTAGATTTAATGACAAATTATTTTCCGGTTCCAGGGAACGACATAATAAACTAGAGAAATATACACAAACACTTTAATATTGCACGAAAAATAATTGTCTATTGAAGACATGATAGTTAACTTTAATAAAAAGAAAGTGATTTTTTTTTTCTTTGAACTCCTGACTCTTTTTCCTTTTCAACCCTGAAGGAATATGCATCGTTGAGTTAAAGTCATAAATCAGCTTAGGGAAAAGTCTCACATAACAATAATAAATGAGACATGTATTTGTCAAATCAGAGCTCAATACTCTCTTTGACATTTGACATGTAAATAGATACAGTTTCTACGTTAATGGAATGGATGGATTTTTCTGCCACGCAGCCCAGTCGGTTCAGTGACACTTTAACTGATATTTTCCAAATGTGCAGGTATAAGCAAACTCCCAGACAGATTTCTTACAGTTACAATATGTTTAAGCTAAAAAGCATTCCTCAGAGAGATTGTTTTACTTTTTTTTTTTTTTTTATTACACCAGTCTAATGTGATCCCTTCTGGCCTCTGACTGCACCCGTCCAGCGGGAGTTTCCGAATAAACCGAGGTGAACAAACAAACCCTGGGTGTGTCTCTATCTTCATTTTGGTTCCTGGCTTCAGTGTATGAGGCTTCCAATCTTGCCGTCTGAAAACATTCTTGTAGAGATGTCAGAATGGCACCGACAGAGACCAATAGGGAGGCGAGCAAACACATTGTTCATTCCTCACATATACCGCTCATTCAATTCTGGGAAAATTGCTCTGCCTCAAAAAAGGTTGTCATTATTTTGTCACTCTGTATCCCAGGTGACATTTATGGCAAATAACCTTACTGGCTAAAAGAAAGAGCCGGAGAGAAAGTACAAAGTCATGCTTTCAGGCTGAAAACAAGGTGGCAAATTATGGTAGCTGGGGGAAAAACTCACAATCAAAATACTTGAAGAAAATTGCGGAACTTAAAAAATGGATTCAAAGTGGAGAAATCATCACTTGAGTCGAGAAAATAATTTTGGCTGGAGATAAAAATCGAACCAAAACTCGGACGAAAAAAATAAACAGTAAGTCAAGAATATCGGCCTGAGTTTGTTTGTTTACGTTCTTTTCATGAAGTGGCAAAAATCAGAGCCATTTTCTGTTCTCTTGTTTTCACACAGACCTCATGTTTCCGTAACATTGCTGCAGCGCTGCAAGCAAAGGCAGCTTGCGGGAGGTTTTCAGGGTCATGTGACGATTATTTTCGCTATCACATGTGAGATCATTTTAAAAAGGTGCCATTAACTCTTTAAGCATAAAACATCTTTTGCAAAACAGCCGAAGCCTGGTTCTGAGTGCTCGTTCAAATGTCCTGCTCTCTACCTGCCAGGATGACAGATGGTTACATTACAGATGAAGCCAATTTAATTCGGTTGGGTGCTGGATGGTGTAAAGCCTGGAGGAGAGAAAACACCTGAGTTTCTCTTCACTTATCCTACAGCAGGTTTGCATTCACACCGACGAGCACACTCGTTTGCTTAATTGACGGCCGTTTTCATTTTCTTCCGAGGTTATTTTTTGTTATGCGGCTATGTATTAATATTTCTGAATGTGAGCTTGCACAGATTGCGCATAATTCCACTGGTGAGAATACCTGACAGCTCTTCAGTATTGACATTGTGGATTTCTAACTGGGGTAATGAGTTCCTTGCAGCTACTACAAATTAAACACAGCCCTCGAAGCTGTTAAGCAGCATATATTATATTAATGAAAATTGGAAACACTGACCCGAGCTGAACAGCTTAATCGGATGACCCAGGTCAGCTGGTATCAATGTTATAGGCCTCATTCATTAAAGAAAATCCTCAAGTCTTCTCTTGGGGCGTGTCTCTTGAAGTGTTAAAACCTGCGAGTCCGGTGCATGTCACTGGTAATTGATGGCGGTTCTCGTGGTTAAGCCATTTGAACTGCTCATGATGGAGCTAGAAGAAGGATGATATTTCTTCTCCTTTTCAAATGTGAAATCGTAATTGCAAACGGCGCAGAGCACCGACGCCTATGATTGAGAGCAAACAAGAAACAGAAGCGTTCCAATACAACTTAGTTTTCATGGGATTTTAGAAGATGCAAATATGGGGACAAAACATTTTAATCAAATAGTCTTAAAAGTTGAGCTTGGAGCAAGATATATTAGCGAATAAAAGTCGAACAAAAAGGATACAAATTTGAAAAAGTATGCCATACAATTGAAATGATCCTTCTTTACTTTAATGCCCCTAAATAAAACCCACTGCAACCAACTGCCTTCAGAAGTCACCTTTTTAGTCTGTGGAGTCCACCTCTGTGAAATGTAGTCTCAGCATAAATCCACACTGCAAAAACTGATCTAAAATAAGTAAAATGCTCTTAAAGTTAGCGTATTTATCCTTGATTTGAGTAGGTAAATAAGATTATCTGCCAATGGAATGAGTATTTTTACCCCCAAAATAAGATAATTAGACATCCTGCACATGAAATAAGATCATTCAGATGAATTGTTCCTATTTTAAGGGCAAAAATCTTATTCCTTTGGCAAATCATCTTATTTACCTGCTCAAATCAAGGATAAATACAGAAATCTTAAGAATATTTTACTTATTTCTAGTTCCGATTTTGCAGTGCAGATGTTCTGTGATTGCCTCAGAGCTTTGTTAGAGAACATTCATGAATAAACAGCATCATGATGACCAAGGAAGACTGCAGACAAGGTTCATTTATGAAACAACATCCCACACTTTCAACATCTCACGTAGAACTGTTCAATCCATCGTTTGAAAATACAAGTGAGGCGCAGTGCCAAACTTACCAAAATAAATGGCCACCTACACTTACAAGGAGAGCATCAATCAGATTGATGATTCTAAGAGGAGGAGCTGCAGAGATTTAAAGCTCAGGTGAGACAGGATGTAACCTACACAAATCTGTCTTTTATAGAACGGAGGCTTAAAGAAAGTCGTTGTTGGAAAAAAAAAAGGCAATAGAGAGTCCCATCTGTAATTTGCCAGGTATTTAGAAGACACAAAAAAAAAAAACAGAGAGAAAGGAAGGTACACTGGTGAGATGAGAGCAGAATAGAAGTCATTGGCCCACATGTAAAAGATTTTGTCAGGAGCCACCCATGCTAGCGGCAGCATCGTACTGCGGCTAACATGGGTGGAGCTGAATGAAGGACAATCCTGGAAGACAACCGGTTACAGGTTGAGATTGGTTCAGTCAGAGCTTCAAAGTTTAGCAGGACAATGGCAAAAAACACAAAACCATGCATGGTTTAAATCAAAACCAATTTATGTGTTAGAATGGCACGATAAAAATCCAGGCCTAATGCAAACGATCTGAGATCTGGGGAAAGCCCGAAAATGTACGTGATCTGACGCAGTCCACCCAATCTCACTGAATTAGATTTTTTTTATTTGTTGTTGCACATAATCAATATATAGTTGTGCAAAGCTGGTAGATACATTCGCCCAGCTTTGCACAAAGGGGGGGCTAAATAAAATGCACGCCACACACTTTCGATTCTTTTTGAAAACTACGTGTCATTTTCCTCCATAATTCCACTTCACTATGCTCTACTTTGTGATGGAGCTTCTGTGTCAGCCATTCGGTTTTGACACTGTACCACACTGACATGCACGTTTAAACAGACCACACATTTTTATAAGACTGTGCAAGATTGTCTTAGAAGCATTGGGCCTTCCAGCAATCATGGAACATAAGGCAGTAAAAATAGTTCAAAGAACCATAACAGCGGTTCTGAAAAAAAAAAAAAAAAAATCCCTTTCATCATTTATCTGCTGAACCTCTCCATCAGGAGAAAGTGCTTTGCTGGTACTGTACCATCATCACAAACAAAGACAGATTTTGCTGGGAGGGGGGGGGGGGGGGGGGGGAGTGCCTTTTGCCTGTTGAGGTAGATGCACAGTCGCCAGAAATGGTAATGACAATTCTGCAAAGCTCACCTGCAACGGATGTTGATTAAGTGCTGTCATGGTAACAATAGCACGCGATCAGCTTTGCTCGACACCTTAAGCATTTCATGTTGTCACCGCCTGAAGCAATGGATTAGTGGAAACCTAAAGTGTGGGCTGTCTCAGGATGCCTGCGTGACATATTGCTAAATGTCTGCCAGCTATCGAGCTGGTGAGGTTTCATCTGTGGCTCTAAAACAGAGTTGAAATTGATGAATGATGCTGCTTAAAAGGACTTGTTTAGAGTTCAGTGAGACAAGCTGTCCCAAATAGATCCAAAAGATCACATGTCAGCAGGATGCAGGGATATTCTTACTCAACCAAGGTTGTGTGTGTCAGAGAAATTGTATCCAGCTTCCTGATGGAGTTCATTTTTCCTTCCCAATGCCTCTGATCTGAGCTCCCTTGGAAATAGGGGATTTTATGGGAGGTGATGACATATCAGGACAAAACCTACACTGGTGTGTTTTACTGCAGGGAGCCAGCTGGGGTTGGGCAATGTCGTTTCGTGTGGTGTTTTGGTCTAGGCTTGTTTTTGGAGACGACCTCATTGTTCGGGACAAAAAAGGTGTGTCACCATCCTGTTCTGGTCACATACCAGATTACAGCCCATCCCAGGGGCGGCGACACACGATTCTTCCTCTTTTTTTCCTCATTTCTTCAACTATAGAGCCATTCCGAGCTGCAAGACAACTGGGAGTTTTGAATGAGGGATGCGGTATTAAATGTGTTAAGTACTGAAGGCTTTTTCAAGTGTAGAGGACAGAGCCGGGGATTGATCAGCAAAGGAACGTCAGCGTTTAACAAGACAGAGGAAAGGGGCCAAGAATGGACGGGTGGATGACAAAAGGAAAGGGAATCTAATTTATTCCCAGCAGCAATGACTGCAAAGGACATATGACCTGGGGCAGTAAGCAGATCTAAATCAAAGGTTTTTTATCATTACAGACAGCTCTCAGTCTATAATAGCCAATGTGCGCCACTTAGTGTCTGACATATAGCCCACCTGTAGTGTTCCAGTTACACGGATTAACGTTGCGCCTTATAAATCACATCGCTGATCTTCAGACTTTCATGCAAGTAACAAACGAGTGAGCCAACCGGGTCTTATTTGGATCACAGAACTTTATGGAGTCATGCTGAAACACCATGGGTGAAAGGCACGTCTTTGTGTTTGGGAAGATGTATTCTTTTTTTTTTATTATTTTTTAACCTTTTGCGATGCACGGAGAGGATGGGAGAGAGGGACAATTATGGACCTACCAGCTGAAACACAGAACCGAGAAGCTGTGCCCGGTTCGATTAACCCAGCCTTTTGAATTTTTTATGATTTGGTTCTAGATTTTATAAACAGGAACAGCTGAACATGCAACGGCCTGACCAGAAGCCAAATCAGTTTCTGAGAAGGTAAGTCTGACCCCGCCGCCCGTTCATGAGGCCTGTTGTGATCTGAAAAGCGGTCATGGATCTGAACAATCGAAATTATCCTGTAAAGCTCGCGTGTAACCACCGATACAGGCTTGCTGTTTGTGGAACCTTTCATCATTGCAGGCTCGTCTCTGAGTGAGACTGTTTTAGTTTAGTGCTTTGTTTTCACCTCGCCTCAGAATCTGGGTGAACGTTACCTGTGGGTATTTGTTACTTACAGGGCTAAATCCTGTTTATATTTCATCTAGAATGTGTTTCAGAGGATAGAAGAACTAATGTGACAGTCATGGCTGCGGTTGACACTTAAATTGCTTCCTGCTGCAGCAGAAAATGGAATCAATTAAAAATGTGACTCAAATGACACACAGGATATTTGTCTTCACACACACACACACACACACACACACATCAGCTGCCATAGTGATAGATTGTGAAGTCCCATAATGAGCCATTGTATCATCAGTTAACAGGCCAGAGAGGTCAGCAGGATGAATATTCGGCAGGGAGATGTTAAGGAGTCCAGTCGTGCGTTTTCCTTTCCCTCAGACCCGAAGAAGCGATCGGTGAGGGCAATATGACTGCCGCATGCTTGAATGTGAGGCGATTGGATATGGAGTCTGAAATCCCACGACAAGTGAGTGACATGTGCTGCAGACACAGCATGATAGGCTGGAAACAACATCAACAGTGCACCCGTGCTGGCAGCGACGGCGCTGTCAGCCATGCGTGTCTGACATATCATTTTATTTTCAAGATTGCACTATCTAGAGTTAATGGCGCAGCACACAAAGTGTTTTTTATGAAAGCAGAGTACAAATAGTTGCTCTTCAAATTACCCAACAGCATGAAATTACACTACCCCCATCCCCAGCCCCCCCCCCAAAAAAAATGTTTTGGAAAGTGGCAGTGTTACAAGATTAGGGCTTTTGGACAGCATCATCTATTACCCAGAGAGAGGGAGTTAAGTGAACGGAGAAAAAAAAGTGCTTCAGTAAGTTTTCAGGCCCGTCTAAGCCAAGCCCAAATTAACCGCTAACAGTTTGACCTACTTCATACCCAGAGGGCCTGCAGTTTTTTTTTTTTTTTCATATTTGCTGATGAGGCTAAAGAAGAAAGTTGCATTAAGCATGGGGTGGAAGGCGAGCTTTTGCTAAACAAATAAGTGGGAAAAGTGAATAAACAGAGGAGGGCACAGCCCGCTTTGCTGCACCATGTATAAATACATTTTAATTGGCCTTCTGACCTTTGCCAACATAGCTGTAATTGATGGGCCTACGTCCTCCACCACGGCTGATTGCAGGAGATGGCATGATTATAGGCGTTAAACTACAGGAATGAAATATTCCTAAAATAATAAAAAAGAGAAATTTTTTACCACATGTTGAAGCAACTAAAACAAGTCTTTAAGGGTTTAAAATGTCCATGTCAGCACCGATGACAAGGACAATGGAATAAGAATAAAACAAATCAAACAAAGCCAGCATTTCTTTAAATGATCTCACTCAACTAAGCCTGAAACCCCAAGCAGCGACAATGGCTCTGACAGCATATAGGTTATCAATTTTCTTTGGTAACTTCATTTAGATTTTTGAAATTGAAATAAAAAAGACAGCACAAAAGTATATAATTTAGTTCCTATTTTTGCTCTTTGATTTATCTTGGGGTGACATTTGGGCAACATGTGTCTTTCAAAGAAAAAGCTCCACAGTTTTCTACACAACAGAATCTGAACCACACTATTTTCAGACAAACTAATCAAGAGAATGTGCAAAAGTTCAAATTAGTAATTAAACTGCTAAAAATTGGAGGGATTCATTAATTCCTTCATTGAATTTAAGTTTGAAAAACATTTCTTTTTTATGTAGGGGACTGATTTTTCTCCAGACTTATCATTTAATGATTGAGTATTGTTATAACAAACCAAAATAAAAAAATTTTTTTGCAACATAATCAATCACTGTTAATGAAAGACCAAGAAAATAAATCTGTAAATCAGAAACATTTCCAACCTTTCAACGCCATAGACTGCTCAGACTGTTTAGATTGTGAACGGTCTGAGCAGCTTGCTCAAGGATAAAACAGTTTTTCTTTCTTTTTTTTTTTTTGCTGCCGGTGGCCAATTTACAGACATAAACACCTGGTTTGTGAAGCAAGAATAAAATGTTTTATTTAGTTACTATACTGAATCGCCACTATTTGAAGACATGCAATGTACTTGTGATGAGTGAAGCAGTAAATGAGCCAAACCAGAGGAGGAAAAACTGCAATGCAATTATTTTCCAACTCAATGCACCCTCAGCACTATGATGTTTATGTCTAACATGAGAGCTCCTAAACTTCATATACAGCACCTTTAGACATTATAAAAGTGTCCCAATAACATCTATATTGTTGGACAGAGTCCATTACAAAATTACCAATCCCCTCCCTCCCCTCTCCCGCCAAATTGATCTTAACACTGGACACTTTTATTGGCATTTTATGTGATTTACAAACACAAAGTGATGCATAATTATAGCATGGAAGGAAAAATGGTATGTGGTAGTGTTAGTGTTTACCTCCCCAATTCAATGCGTTGATCACCTTTCTCTTCAATTACAGTTGCAAGTCTTCACATATATCAGGACCCATTTGTTCCGTTCTTTGAAAGCAGCCGAGTATCAAGTCAGGTTGCGTGGAAGGTTTCTGTACGCATCCATTTTCAAGTGTAGCTTCAGATTCTCAAATAGTTTCACACATGAACAGGCTTTGATTTAAACCAATCAATTACTGCTTTGGTTGAATGTTTGGGGTTCTTGTCCTGCTGAACGATCCGCAGTTTTCACAGA
This sequence comes from Fundulus heteroclitus, assembly GCF_011125445.2. NCBI lineage: Eukaryota > Metazoa > Chordata > Actinopteri > Cyprinodontiformes > Fundulidae > Fundulus > Fundulus heteroclitus. Next base: position 25,952,643 of record NC_046383.1, on the reverse strand, counting down.
TGCATTTCCTTCCACTTTTGCAGCAATTAAAGTTTGCTGTTTGCCCTTTATTATCTGTAGCTGCATCCAGATTTCCATTAACTCTGAACTCCTTCCCTTCTTTCCTGAAGAAAGTCAAAGTGGCTGGTTATGTTTTGGCAGATTAGCAGTTGTGCCATACCCTTTCCATTTTTGGACAACGGACTAAACAGTTGTTTTTTTTAAATAAGTTGATTAAAGTTTACAATATCGCCTTATAACCTACATGTCCTTTATAGTTCTTCAAAGTTTTTTCTTCACTGACCTGTAAGGCACTTCCCTTGGTCTTCATAACGGTGGGGTTGATCAGTAATGTTTTCTGTCAAATCTTCTGAGGCCTTCAAAGTGGCATACACTAAAGTGACCTATATTCAGTAAATAGGTGACTTCAGAAGGCAACTGGATGCACTAGGTTTTTAGGGATATACTATAAAAATAGTTCAAAAACATTTATTTTCCCTTCCACTTGGAAAATAATCCTCTACTTTGTGTTTATTTGTCACATAAAATCCCAATAAAATAGACTGACCAATGGTTCAAGTAGTACACGTTTTTTTTGCAAGGCCCTGCATGCGAATTGTTCTCGATTTAGGTCAGATTAATCTGAAAACAATTTTAGTTGTTAAAAATGCTCTGTGATAAAATTGCGTTTTTTAAATCTGTGTTAATTAGCTGCAGCACCAGAAGTGCAAAGAGGAGCTGGCGTCTGATCAAGTTGAAGCTTGATCAGACATTTATGTTTTTATTTTATCCCCGATGTAATAAAAAGAAAAAAACATGAATATCTGCTATTCGAGATAATTTGAATCCATGTATACAGCCCATCACTTTCATGTTGGAACACAGCCTGTACAGTCTGACTTCAAACAGGGACAATACTGCGGCTCAACAGGTTCCCATATTCGTTATCTTTCCCCATCACCCGAAACTTCAGTTAAAAACCTGCGCAGAGTTCTTCACTTTATGTCAAATTTATCATAGTCGCAGTCCAACTTTGCAAACTTGCGTTTGTGGAAGGCTGATTGCAAGAGATTAGATTCACAAACTTTACAGTGTGCTCTGTTTTTTGTTAATAGTAGATGCATTTGTGATACAGAAAGTAAAATAGCTTTTAGAGAGCACTGCAGAGCATTGAAGGAGAAAACAGACATCACAGTGAAGGCCTGCTGTGGCTCGATAAGACGTTTTTTTTTTTTAAAAAGATTCCTTCTGTGCTGCGTTGCAAGAGAAAGGTTCCCGATGTGGATGAGAGTCTGCAGACCAACAAACAGTAACATCAGGAGGTGGATGAAGACGGAAACTTACCAAACAGAGCAGAGTACAGTTCTGCCTGTGGGTGTTTCTATGTTTACATCCCTATTGTTGCATTTCTTAGCTTTTTTTTCCCCCATTGCAGTGCTGGGAAACATTAGTTTCCCATCGTGTCTTTTTTTAATTTATTTTAAAAACCACAATGGGAGTTATTTTAGGCCACAATCACAGGACATATCTTAAAAAATGTAGAGGGAATAAGATTGTTTGGTCTTTCTGTGTTGCACTGTTCACACAAGAAAATCTGGATATTATCTCACAGGTTCATAGGGAAAGTTCAGGACTTTAGAGATTAAGTTCTGTTTAAACGTCATAAGAGGTTGATATTTCCCTGGGAAAAGATACAATTCCTGTCGTTTTTATTTGAAGTACATCAAATTTAGCTGGTCTTGGAGGAAGAAGCTAACAGCTTGTCAAATAGTGACCAAGATAAACGCCTTCCACCATCTTCAAAACGGCAGCAGTCATGTCAGTTTACGGGAGCCCTATTTTATGAACCTTTAAACCGATGTCATGTTTGCACTGGGAGGTTGTTTACAGAAAAGTAGATGATAGTGTCTGCAGAATAAGGAGGTGGGAGGTGATGCATCAGCGAGGGTTTTTTTCTATGTGAAACAAGTGCTATCAACGGAAGATGAACTGTGAATCATTTTCAGTCAGGTTAATAACCCAATATAAAGCATGGCAGCGTAAAAATCAATAAGATAGCTTTCACTTTTCTATCTACATCACTTACTTTTATCTCAGACAGTTACTCTAACTGGGAAATGCTTTACATCTTGTGTTCTCAGTATACGTTTTACACATGGAAAAACTTTGGTGCCGCAACGCCTCCTTTCTTACAGGCCTCTGTAAATACCCATACAATCAGAACAGTGACTTAAAGGGGACATGTCCTGGTTTTCAATATTTCCTTTTCACAATGAAATCATTCAGATGTGGTCTAAATAAAGTGGGACAGAAATGCTTTGGTCTGAGTTCCTTGGTATTTTACCTCCACATTCCCCCTTTTTAACCCCTGTTCTGAGGTGCGTCTGAGAGGGCGGTTTTGGTGCTGTCTCTTTAACTAAATGGCTTGGGCAAAAAAAATTACCCAAACATACGAAGATGTCAACGCAGCACCTGGGCAGACTGAATTAAACTTCTCTTCACGCCTAGAGACTCCATAAACACAACAAAAATTATTTAAGGGCTAAAACAGTGGATTTTGGATATGTCCCCTTTAAAGTTCGCAACACTGATTACACATAAACCGCTATGATGTTTTTGAGTCTGCACTGTCACCGACCCCTCTGAGAAGAGCCACTACCTCGAAACTCCGAGTCCAACTAATCTGAATTTAGGCAAAAGGCTGCTTGCACACTGCTCTCCACTTCAAAACCCGTTCTTGTGTGGCGCAGTACGGCTTTGCCGAGCTGAGCGACACGCATAATGCGGCGCTCCACCGAGCATGTCGCCCCGCGTCTTGTGCCCAAGTTAAAATTGTTTTCATTTGGCTGCAGCACTACGAGACACCATCTAGTTACCTGTCCACAATAAACAAACCACAAAAAAAGCAGTAGTGTCTTAATATCTGGAGCCCTTGACATAATGTGACCTAAACAAAAACGCTGTGATGTTTTTATAAATAAAAAAAACGGCTGTTTTCCTTACAGTCACTTTACTCGGTTATCAGTGAGTACCATGTGATGGTGCATAGTAAAACATTTGTCAACAATTGATGCTTCGAGAAAGGCTCCTTCTACTATCTATGCAGCCAAATAAAAATGTCTACAGATTTATCTGGAGGCGATAAGCTACTGACTGCTTATATTATTAACACAACCACACTTCAGAACTTCTAAAGCGTCCTTTTTGGGATATTCTATTAAATGGTAAACGGACTGAACTTATATAGCAATTTTCCAGTCATACTGACCACTCAAAGTGCTCTATTAATACTTTAAAATGTTGCCAAAAGTTCATTCACATCAAAGGGCCATAGATAATTTCAAATCATGAAGGTCTTTTTTTAAAGATGTGTATTAGTGAATAAATGATAAAGCCAAATGTGTAGTTTAGGTCTCCTTTCAATTCTTGTTTAAAAGCTGTGTTAAAGTTGCTCAGAAAAATTATATTTACAGCGCTGTAAGTAGTAAATTATGGAGGCGCTTTGGCCTCAAAGTTCATACTATTTATAGCAGAGACATTGAGAGGCGTCGCTGCAAACATTGCTGGAAATGAAAAGACCTGACACAAACTTTGTCACTTAGCCACTGCGCGGCTAATCAATTTTTCATGCCTCAGAAGTCAACAGGGATTTAATTCATATAACTGCTGGGCATCCAGTTTTTACTCTCAAGATCTATGAAAAAAACTGGGTGCAAACACATCTCGCGACGACCCACACAAACACACACACACACACACACACACACAAAAGTAAACAATATTTAGTAAAACAAACAGCACTGCAAACCCCCGAGAGGAAATGGAGGCTCAGTACTAAAATGTGGGATGTGGTGGTGCTGCTCTCTCCCTGACGGCAGCCCAATCTGCTGGAACCCATCCCCGTGGAGGGGTTTTTATGTGAGCCCTGTGAGCTCACAAACCCACACATACACACATTCTATTACTGGATGTGTACTCATCAGACCGTGGTGCCATTAGGACAAACCCAGGTTGGCTTTCTCACGCCATCTGGAAAGGCAGGCCTCCGTTCAGCTGGTTGTTATGCTCGCCGCCCCGAAGGCTCCCAGAGGCAACCGGCTTCTTTTTCTTTTTTTTTTTTTTTTTTGGCTGGAGGGTGGGTGCTTCTGTATCCTGCCGTATTAACCTATTTGGTGACAAAGCTGGTGAAATTGTTGATCTTTTATTTCGGATAATTGGACACTTGACTGTTGAGTTAGTTTTCCCTGTGACATTTCACAAGGAAAACAAATCCCCCCCCCCCCCCCTCACTCGGTACACGAGAAGCCACATCCCGCGTTCTTCGCAAAAATAACAAAACACCGAAGTGCCATAAACTGTGCATAATAGGCCATTTTTCCCTCCTCCTTTTTTTTTCTCCTCTGTGATAAATATGGACTGAGAGACTGAGCATGAGTGAGATTTAGACCAAGTGTCACAACATGTTCCGCTTTAGAACGCCGCCGAATGACACAACACGTCAGCTATATTGTTGTGTAAATCGCAAAATGTTGTGACACCTGCGAAACGGAGCCCAGAGACCGAGCATTTTCATGAAAATTCACAACACGCGAGCTGTGATTTCCGACGTGACATCATCCTCTCTGATTTCGCTGCGACGCTTTTAAGTTATCAAAAGCAACTATCATAACTGTGGCTCACGCCGAAGCCCGGGAAAATGGCTGTACAACAAGCAAATTGGGACAATTATTCATGACGCGGGATGCTGTGAACTGCATGTGACTGGGAGTCAATTTGTGAAACCTGCCCCAGGCAGTTGGGCGTTTGTTACCGCAAACCTTGAATAATTTGTTTTGGGGAAAACTCTGGACCGCTTTTTCATCGTTCGACTGTGCGAGGCTGTTACTATGAGCTTCCAGATGGAGGTCCACAGGTCAGTAACAACTGCAGTCACTTGCAGGAAAATAAGTTGCAGGCTGCCCGAAATACTGTAGCTCATCTTATCCACGTTAGGAAGATAAATAAATGCCGTCTTTTGCTTTGCTGACCTCCCGCATGCCCAAGCAGAGCCTTCCAAAAATATTCATACCCTTTTCAGCAATGTGATTTATTTTATCTGATAGACCAAAGTAGTGTATTCTTGTGAAGTGGAAGGAAACCGATTCATGGATTTACTATTTAAATATTAAACGTTTTTTTCTATTTTATTTTTTTATTTTGTCCCCTTTAGTCAATATTTGATAGATAAACATTTTTCACAGCTGCAGCAGCAAAACGCCTGGGGTTTGTCGCTACAAGATTTACACATTTGATGTCATCATTCAGCTGAGGAAGGACCCAAAAGCAGAGCGGTGAAGTAATCGGATTTCAATGTGGAAAACAAACAAGTTAAAAATGAAGAGAAGCAAGAGGTATTTTGCAATGACTATATTTGTCAGGATTGTGGAGACGAGGACCTAGGCGGCAACGAGGCAGAGGCAGGCGCATGGGGTTAAACTCGGGAGCGTCGTGGAAGGGAGGCGGATCCTCCTGGACCGCCTCGCAGAACTCGGGAGCGTCGTGGAAGGGAGGCGGATCCCCCTGGAACCCCTCCCGGGACTTGAGAGCGTCGGCGGCCTCGGACTGTGGCGGGACAACAGCACAGGCCGGCGGCGGCGGGACGTCAGCGAAGGCCGGCGGCGGCGGGACGTCAGCGAAGGCCGGCGGCGGGGGGACGTGCACACCCTTGCAGGCTTTGGCCGTGGCGGGCGGAGCAGGACCTTGGATGGCCGGCTGTACAGAGCTTTCTTCGGCCGGCTGTACAGAGCTTTCTTCGGCCGGCTGTACAGAGCTTTCTTCGGCCGGCTGTACAGAGCTTTCTTCGGCCGGCTGTACTGAGCTTTCTTCGGCCGGCTGTACTGAGCTTTCTTCGGCCGGCTGTACTGAGCTTTCTTCGGCCGGCTGTACTGGTACGTGCACACCCACGCAGGCTTGGGCCGTGGCGTGTGCAGCGGGATCTTCAGCGTCAGCCAGAGGGTTTGCGCTTACTTTGGCGGCCGGCGGGACTGGGCTGTCTTCTGCGGCCGGCGGAGCGGAGAACTTGGAGACGAACATGTCTGGCTGGGCCTCGAGGGAGGTTCTGTGCCGGCGAGCCCGGCATCTGCGCCGGGGGAAGCCAGACTGCGATGCGGAGACTGCTGCTGGTGGTGGTGAGGCCGCGGTTGAGACAGCAGCAGAGGCGAAGGTCGATGAAGGTAAATGCGCACCCAAGCAGGCTTTGGCCGTGGCATGCGCAGCAGGAGTCCTAGGTCTGGCCGGTGAAGGCATGTGCGCACCCACGCAGGCTTTGGCCGTGGCGTGCGCAGCAGGAACGGTCCAGCTGGGGAACAGATCATCTCTGTCTCCATAGAAGAAGTCCCACAGACTGGATTCCTCCACGTGAGGCGCTCTAGGACAGCGTGGAACTAGAGGAGGCTGGTCATCCCAATTATCCATTTCAGAGTGGCTGGACTGGGGCTGTTGCAGGGGCCTGGGCACCATCCTGAAATTTCCTTTATACGCCCCTGCTTTCCCCGCAGACCGGCCGATGAGAGGCTGCTGTTTGCCGGGCGGAGGAGGTGCGGTCGGATTCCTCGGAGCCGGGGTGAAGGTTGTTGGGCGGCAGTGAAGGGAAGCAAAAAGATGAGTCGGCGACGGTGGCTGACCCTCGCGGGAGGAATGCGGGGCGTCAGCCTGACACGACGCGGGATTTCCTCTTCTTCGCCGTCCTTCATGCCTGCCCCGCGCCGGTGGCTGACCCCCGCGGGAAGTTTGCGAGGCGTTAGTCCAGCACGGCGCGGAGACCTTCTCCTTCTGTCTCCAGAGCTGATTAAACAGCCCGATTATTTCCAGCCCCGTTGCCTGGCCCTCTCTTGGTCGGGTCATTACTGTCAGGATTGTGGAGACGAGGACCTAGGCGGCAACGAGGCAGAGGCAGGCGCATGGGGTTAAACAAAAGATATTTAATGAAAGCTAAACTTACAAGACCATACCTCTCAACTTTTGACGACTGTTGAGAGTGAGATTGTTGTTGGGGGGGGGGTGCTGTTGGTCGATTGAAGACGGTCCAACGGGAGGGGTGCTGTTGTTCGATTCAACAATGTCCAACGGGGGGGGGGGGGCTGCTGTTGTTCGATTCAAGACGGTCACTATTTTAGACGGACTTTGCTTTCATGTTACAGTTTGTAATAACACATGACGACTTACCATTTAATTCGCACACAACACGGACCGTACAAGTGCTTCACTTTGGAACAGGGAAACTTGTTTGCGCGGCGGCGGTCCTTGCAGCTGTGTTCCCTCTACTACTGGACGTGCGGAAACCATTGTACCGCAAATTGGTTCCGCCATGACGCGAAGCGTCCGTACGCGTGCGTTTCAAGAGTGAGATTTTCATTGTAACATTGAGATTTTCAAAGTAATGCGTGTGAGCGTGTGCAATTGATGAAATGCGTGTGTCACACGGTCAATGCGTGAGAGTTGAGAGCTATGTACAAGACCTCTGGCAGCAACAGCACGGGGAACACTCAGGAGGACGCAGAGGGTGATCACAGAATGATCCCACGATGGGGAAACAAACAGAGGCAACTTATATACGTGCACACACACAACGGGGATAATTAAACACAGGTGAGTCCAATCAACAGAACCACAACACAGGATCCTGACAATATTGTTATTAGATGACCATGTCTTGGTAGGGTTGTCTCTGATCTAGATTGTGACATTTTTTTTTAGAACCTAACCTTGCTTTAAATCTCTTCACAAGTTTATCCCTGATCCATCTGGGGTGTTCCCTGATCTTCTTGATGCATTCTCCAGGATTACCTGACAGTCTACACTGAGCACTGTTGCACTAGGTTTTATTTGGGGGTAAAAGTGTAAAGGGCTCTAAATAAAAATGCACGTCCTATCTTCATATTTAAAATAAACTGTTTTCCCATTTTTTCCTAATTATGTATTTATGTGTTTTGTGTTGGAATATCAGATAGAATTCCAGGAAAATCCACTGAGATTTGTGGTTTTAACGTCGCAGATGTAAAAAAAAAAAGATTTATGTGTGTGAATGCTTTTGCAAGACATTGCATATGACACCTTGTTTGGTATTCAGGACCTGGTTTACTGTGAGGAATGTGGAATAGACGTATGTGGCTAGTTTATTTAAGAATATTCCCTTGCAGAAGAAACAAAGTTATAGATGGAGTTGCTCTGCACAGAATCCATGTGCTTTGTACATCTTTCATCTTCTTGAAATCTGGGAAACAGCTCTGTTTCAAGATATGAAGAAACTACAGCTCTTCCTCCCGCAGAAGGGACCTTATTGACAATATTTCCCTCACCAAGCCCTGAGTTTAATTGTAACTAAATGCATTCATTTTGTACCCACCTAATCAGGCAAAGGACCATGGAGGAACTGAAGTGCATCCCAGCACTCAAGCAGTGACAGGTGGGGGCCACCTTGGATAGGTCGCCTGTCCATCACAGAACCAACCAAGATAGAGAACTACACACACTTCTACCCTAACCCCCAACCGAGCACATCTTTTTAGACTCAGAGGAGGTTGGAGGGCATAGAAAGAAATTGAGGAATGTCTAGAAAGAACATGCAAATTCCACCCAAATGAGCAAAGTTTTCTTAAATTGGAACCACAGGGCTGCCCCAAAGCCAAAACCAAAGAAAATTAACCATGATATAAACGACAGTCCTAAGGCGTTCCTCTGCTATTTGAACGTTTGTCTTCTCTGTGATGAAGTACTCAAACGTTGGTGGCAAAAAAAAAAATCTGAAACAGTCATTAAAAACCTAACGAATAGAATGAATTCAATAAACCACAGCCATTTTCAACTATTTCAATTAATTACATAGATAAAAAGAGAGCATTTTCTGTTCAAGGACATTCTGCTGGCATTATTCTATATTCCAAACAAGCCTCGCAGCGATTTCCTTTTAGAAAAAGTGAAATTCAGTTATGCTGAAAGGACAAAAGCTGCTTTGAGGAGAATTTTTCCTTTTTTTTTTAGAACATTTTCATTTATTTATCATGAATATACAATTATTTTATGTGATTTTGGTTATGATAAAGACCTTTTGTAGCTTATTAAAACTTTTTTTTTTCAAAGATAAAGGTGCTTTTTTTCTTTAAGGGACTGAATGTGACTTTGTGTTTTCAAACAGTGCTTTCAGCACAACCTAGCACACACAATCAGGTTCATTGTTGCAGCAAAAGGTGCGCTTGTTCCATTCTGAGTTTATTATAACCTTTCAGCCACTCAGCACTGGACCCGCACAGAGCCATCACTCAGATCTGATGTGCTGTTGATGGAGGAGTGTGTGTCTGCGAGTGGATCTCCGTCCCATCCGCCTTATTGGCGCTGCAGAAACCTGAACTGAATCTGTCAAGATGCCTGATGAGGAATGCTGCTACGGCAGTTTGGAAGAATGAAGGATTAGACCGCTTTTCGCCGCAGACGTTCTGAATTCCCACTGGAGGGGAAGCCGAGGTGGATTCTTAATGGTTGCGTTTCATTTGGAGACGTGTCGGTGTCATTTTTGGGCTCTTAATGGAACCAAACCGTCATTAATTCTACCTGTGCGTTCCCGAACGCGATAAGTTAAAACGTCTGCAGTGGAAACGATGATATTGATTACCCCTGCGACGTGATAAATTAGGATCTCTTTAATGTGAATTCAAAGTCTCAATTATAAACCGTGTCGTGTATGTGGTCAGCTTAACCGAGAATCAGCTTTTGCACAGATTCCCAAAAATCTCTGTCACATCCGGTAAATATAAGAAGCAGCCAGCAAAGTCCCAAAGAGCTTAAAAAGTTTTCTAATGCCAACATCCAGAACGGACACTTGACTGATGCATTTTCAAACATTGGATTGATGTTATCGTTAGGCCCGGAGTTTACGGAAGGATTCAAACCGAGGAGTCAGTCAAAGATCACAGGACTCAGACAGGACGCGAATGAGCCAATAAAGATTTTCATAACCCTCGAACATACAAGACACAGCTCTGCAGCTGGCGTTTGTAAGCGTCAGGCGGAGCGCCGAGGCTCACAGCAACATTTCAGAAAAGTCCTGTTTGCTCTTCTGTCTGTCAGTCATTGGTTGCAGTGTTGCATTCATGCTTTCTTTCGCTTCCTTATGCTTCTGCCAGCTACAATCACAAAAAACGAACAGAATCTCAACACAATAAGCCGTTTGGAGGCGTGAAACCAAAAATAAAGAGGGAAATTAGAAATAAAATGAAAGTGATGTTTCTCTAGAAAACCAAACACTGAAACTAAATTTTCCCAACAGCGGTAACGAGTAGGGCCAATACTCCTTCCGAGATGTTTTTATTTGTATCAATTTTTGCCTCCCGTCGTTGACTCAGCTCACTCAGTCAGATTTTAGTTTCCCTGTCTCCTGCTTTGCACGGTTTGCCAAATGATCCGTGGTTGCAGCTTGATCTGAGCTCCGTTCAAATGAAGCGCAGCTCAATAAATCTGAATTCCAGGACACGTTGGGGGGGGGGCGCCTGGGAATTCTCTTCTGCACCAGGCACAGTTTTTCAAATTCAGATGAGTTTTCCCCAGCGAACGGTGGCGGCAGCAGGGAGAGTGCAATGTTTTCAGCCGAGCATGGGTTCAGGTAGGGTTGTGATCATCTGGGGAGTTGCTGGCATCGAGGTAAAATGATTGGTCTTCACAAAAAAAAAAAAAAAAAAGAAGAAGAAGGAAGAGAGAACATGGAAGTCATCACTTGGGGGTTCATTAAAATATTCCTCTTCTGGGAATCAACAGGAGAACAGCATCCTGGCTGCAAGATGGCAAAGACATTTTTACACCGAAGCGTATTATTGGGTGCAAACTCCTGGGATTTCTTCACCAATAGGGCTTTGTTGTTGTGTCTTGCGGTGGTTCTGAGCTCCTGGAGTATTTGGGCTTCGGCAGCTGAGTTTCGTTGACTAAGGTCAGGCTCCTAAAACAAAACGACTTCACCGACACAGCCAAGGATGCCTTCTGCGTTTATTAGAATCTGCAATGATTTATATTTACAGTGAATGCTCATAAAGTGAGGGGGGAGCTACTAATTGCACCATTGATCCGCTGGACCTACTTGGATCAGTATGTTTTCTCTGGGTTCTCTGGTCATCCTGTACAGCAGGAAGGCAATCCTGGGGTCGCTAGTGATTATGACTTCACCGTATGACTGAGAATGAAAAAGCATGTCTTCATGTTTCCAGTCGGGCTTTTTTTTTTTTTTTAACCAGGTACCCAACCCTCCCTTTAGACCTTTAGTTTTTCCTTGCAGCAGCTATGGCTGTTGAAGTTTAACCATTACTCCTTAAAAATGTTTTGGCCTCTCTTTGAAGTATGAATAGGTTACGTTTGAACAAAAAATATTATTACAAAAGATTGCATTCTCTTGATAGTATGCTATTTATAGATTTTCTACACGGATGTGATTTTTTTCTTTAGGCCTCGTACCCCAAGGATTAGATATATTTTCTACACCTGGAGAATCCTCTCACTGAGTGTGCTTATCTAAGCTGATGGGACCACCTTAATACGCTGCACTCCATAATAAACAGCAACCCTGTATAATAATTAGCTATTCTCATTACTACTGCCATAAAACATAGATAATATGTCATTATTTTTAAACATTTTAATTTGGGTCAAACAAATGATAGATAAATGCAAATGTAAAATTGCAAAACCTACACAGTATCCAATAAAACTAAGCACCTTTGACGTTTTCCCATCATGTCACAATCATGTCTTTTGTGAGGGTTTTACATAGACCAGCCAAAGAGACGTTGATGAAATTTCAAAAATTATATTCTTAATTTATTACAAAAATCCAAAAATTATACAAAAATGATAAATTGGGGCCCAAAAACTGAGGTCAACATAACAAACTACAACTCAGGTAGTAACACAAAGAACTCAAGCACAAAACTGACCTAACAAACGAGACATGAGGGGGAACTTAAATAGTGGCTGATCAGACCACTGCTAATTCACACACAGGGGGTAGTTAAACACACAAGAACTTAAACAAATACTGGTCAGCACATAACTAAATCTTTAAATTGGATAAATATTACTATTAAACTAAGTTACAAAAAGAAGATACATTAAAGAAATGGTAAAATTAAATAAACTAAAGGCAAAATTTCCCCTTCCTCTGGCAAACAAATGGAACGACCCGCTAATGAAGTTTGACAGCCATCAGCTGGAGCTCATCTGTATGATTTCAGCTTCCGGGCCAGAGGAAACTGGTAACTCAAAAGAAGAAAATTAATTTGTTGCATTTAACAAAATACAAGAGAACTGACAAACAAAGTTAACTAAATGTGTGCCCTGCAAATAGTTAACTAAAGTGTCAGACTAATGAAAACAATTTTAAAGAGATGAACCTAAACTATTCACTAATCAATATGTAAAGTAATATTAAAAAGAATAACAGAAACCCTTTACCATTCCTGTCTCTGTGTGACAGTTGGAACAGCTGTCACACTTTCTTCACTGCAAAAAGAAAACTTAAAGAAAGTAAAAATTTCTTGAAATTAGTGGATTTTCCCTTCATTTGAGCAGGCAAATAACATAATCTGTCAACGGAATGAGTGTTATGACACCTAAAAAAAGATAATTAGATATACTGCTGTGATGTAACACAACAAAGACAGCTGTTGTGCAAGTTTGCAAGTTTTTAAGTTATTTAATGTTTATCAAATAACTCTTGGTCTGTTAGGTATTGTCTGGTGAATATCAGCTCAATCAGCTGAGATTAGGATAATGATTAAAAGGATGATTCAAGCACTGGCATTCTTCTAACAGAAAACTCCTCACATATATGGAATAAATGAGTGAGGACTTCTCTTCGAGTATAAGAATTGATTAACAGATAGAAATGCACATCCAGAAAACACTGTAACTAAGGAACTACGTAGACACAAAAGAACAAAAGGAAAAATAAAAATAGCAGAAAACTATTACCATAAGAATGATTCAGTGAATCTTGGGTTCACTGCACATCTAAGTTAGAGAACCAAAGTTAAGCAATAAGTAATACAGACATTGTGAATCAGAACAACACATACATAACCCCTTGACGGACAACAGTCATTTCTCAACGGTCCGTTGCTTGTGTGAAACTCCACATAATTCCTTCTTACACAGGGTAGGTCTATGATGTTGTATTCTGTTTTATTTCTGTTCTGCTTCTCTTACTGGCTTCCATGTTTGCAGGCTGCTGCTCTTTTGCCAAGATAAAATACCAAATGCCTCGCTCTGTTTTGGGAACCCTGGGAACTTTCACATGATTGGCTCAGGTACCAGGAAGTAAACACGGGATTACACACTGTACTGAGGTAGTTCTAGAACATACCTCTAGGTTTGAAAGGAGAAAAACTTGAACAAGACATTGTTGATGGAGAGTACTGATTGTTCATAGAGTATGTTCCATCCCAGATAACAAGTGAGAATGATTTTGGTAAATTTTGTTGTAGATTTCTTACTTATTGTTCCTTTAAAGAATTTGGACTGAGGTTGAATTAGCTTGAATAATTTAGAACAAACATTTGTTATATGTTCAACGCATTCACAATGCATCTCCAAGTTAGATATAACATTATTTGAGAAAATAAAATAGAACAGAAAATAATGAGGGCTCAAATTGGTATCTTAGGAAGCTAGAGTGCACTGTAGGCGGACGATCGACCGGAAATTATAAGTCGGGGCATAACCAGGCCATGTGGCCATTAGCTTGATGGGTTAAAGGAGCAATAAGCAAAATCTCATTATTTTAGATAGAATCAGACCTGGATGAGCTTTACATGGATCTCTGAAGGGCTGCGCTCGGCCTGCGGAGATTGCAGCGTGGCGATCTCTGCACGGCCTGCACAGGTGTGGCATGGCTCCCGGGTCAGCTTTCTCCTGCACAGCTTAGAAAAAGGTCACAGCTGCTTTGATTTAGACGTTTATTTCACAGAAAACAGACTTTTTGGTACAGCCTGCACAAGTTGGCGGGTCTCCGAAGCCCGCGCGGGCCAATGGTCGCTTCATCGCTCCTCGCTGGAGCATGTCTGTTGTGCTGGGCGAAGCAGCAGGCAACGAGAAAGATAAGCGTGGGATAGGGGTCTGGCTTTATTGGCACCCTGCTGTGAGAGGCAGTTTCTTAGGAAGTGACTCTGTTACCATCTCGCAGTTCTTGTGGCTACCTGCCACAATCTTACATTTATGCTCTTCTCTGGCTGAATCCCAACACAGCAAAGCAGCAAATCCATCCCTGCCTTATATGTTATTGAAAGTTTTAGCTGTGCGTCAGAGGCCACAGGGTAATATAAGTGTTAAAATAACAACATTTCATAAGCACGGCATCACCAAAACTGTCATGTGCTTGTCATGGTGGAGTTGCCTAAGAACTACTGTCATGCCCGTTCGTACTGTCAGAGGAGCTTATAGCAGTAAACATACAGGCATGCGCGTACTGTAGTTATGGTATAATTCTTTTTCCTCTCTGCAGCCAACCACCTGTTCTTTTGTTTACATGCCAGACTCCTGACAGACTGAGGGAAAAAAAACGAGAAAAAAAAAAAAAACCCTTCGGAGACAGGAATGCTTGTTCAACACCAGGCATGATTCTCTGGCTAGCACCTGCTGAAAATCAGATTATTGCACCAAAGAGACAATAAAAACAAATAAAACAAAGCAAATACTTATTTGCATAATTAATGAAGTGCACCAGAAGTGCTCCGCTATTCCATGTAGACAGAGATAAGCACGCTGTTGACTTGTATAATACTGTGAAGACTGTGTAGTCAGTTCTCGCTTCATGTATTATTTTAAGAAATCCTACTGACTCTGTTTCTTTTTTTTTTTTAACAAATAAATCCCCCCCCCCCCCCCCCCCCAACAGATCTTGTTCTGAATTCAGGCTACATCTTCAGCAGCGAGCACTTATAACGCCTTCACCCTCTCTTTCTCCTGCCGAGCGAGTGTAACCCAGTGTCTCACCTGCCACGCTCGTGTGGCTTTTGGCACTGAACAGTCGGGCTGTGATTTTCTGGCAGGCAACCATCAACACATCTCCATCTTTAGTTTTCTGACAGCTGAGCGTCAGGAACGGTGTGTTGCAGAGCGCCCTGTGGGAAAGCAGCACCAGCACAAATCTGAGGAGACCCCAACCCTGCAGCTTTCCTTGAAAAAAGGCTGTCCTCGTCTCCTCCGCAGGTAGTCAAGCTTAGACATTGTGAATGCTCAGTTTTAAAGGGGAAAAAAAAAACAAAAACGTGTGCACCTCTCAGTGACATGTCAATAAGAATCGCATCTGTACAGGATCCGGTGCCTGAATAGCCCTGACAGGGAAAATAAAACCTAAAATTATCATATTATTCACACTTCTGTACTCTGTCACCTGGAGGGTACTAGCTAGAGGAATTAATAAGCATCACTGAGGCTCTGTACCCTTCAGGGTGAGAGCACAGTTTCAGTATTTCCTTCAGAAATAATCTTGCTAAACAGTACACACCCTTTTCTAAGGTTTTGGTTTTTATGTATCAGGACATAAGGATTTAACTTTTAATGATCCCATACATTTTTTATGTAGTTTTTATGTTAAAAAACAAGCAAAAAAACATTAGTTTTTAGTACTCTGCTGCTAAAGTTGACCTTGATTTCCTGTTGAAAGGATTGTTTTACGTTTTTAAACAAGTTTTTTTTGTACGTATCTAGGATTTTTGGGATGTACTTTTGTGTGGTTTTGTACACTTGAGATTTAATTACTTTAGAACCTAGTAAAAAAGAAAACAAACAATTTTTTTCATTAAAACTCCATAATTATTGGTGGGCGTACTTTCTTTTCTGAAGGTGACATATCTTGTTTTTGTGCAATTTTATAATTAGCTTCCCTTTGACCATCCAGGTTTTCAACTGAAATGATGTCAGACTCCATTTTTCACTCAAAACTCACTTCACTGTTGTTGTCCTACTCATAATTATTATTTAGAAGACCTAATAAATAAAATTAATTTAAGATAAGCTTTATTGATCTCACAGTGGAGAAATTCACTTGTCCCATCGGCTCAATAGTCAAAAGTCAGAAGAAGGTGTCAAAGTAGGTAAGTAGAATCAGTTAGATACAGTTATACAGCTATATACAATATACAATTCTGTACACTCCTATGTATAAATATGTTATTGCACATATGTTATTATACAGTTTATACAGGACTATTGCACAGGCTTAGAAATAGTTTGGTTTCAATAAATATTTAAACTTTTCATCAGTGAAACCCAGAAATCTGGGAAACATATTTCCTTAATTGATCTGCTGATCTGACTGAGTGAGCTGATTGAAAAAAATCTCCAATTAACTTAATGCAGGTTTTTCCTTTCTGTTAGGAAAGCACCTGGAGCGTGTACGGGGGCAAATGGGCAGTCAAACCAGAGACCCGAACCTGATTTGCAGCGAACGGCTGGTTGAGCTTATTTTAACTACCAGCTGTCCCTGGATGTTAAGCCTACATTGGGTGAAACAGTGGCGGTAAATAAAAGAAAACTCTTACAAGTGGAATCGTTTGACTTCAAAATGTTAGACAGGTTTGTTAATGCAGTTTGGAAGATCAACGATCACCAAGACGCCTCGGCGACTGATGAGCGAGACGAATAATGACCGTCTGATAGAAATTTATTTTCAGCGGTTACAGCAGAGAGTCATTTCACAGAAGGCGCGAGCGGTTCAGGGAGAGCGTCTCAAAGAGAATCTTTTCCAGGCATGCATGACTTATCACACCACGCAGCCGGAGAGTTTCTCCACTCACTCTTTACGTTGCGGAAAGCTAAAAAGAGTATGTTTAAGCTGCGAGAATATTAGGTTAGTTCGGCGCCACCCGCAAGCTTTTTTGAAATGCACATCCAGAAAGTTCACGAGCAATCACGAAGTCAATGACCTTGAAAGGTTAGAAACCGTAAAGTTTTATTTGTACACTCCTAACCCTACCCTTTATATTGTTACAACATGGAGCAGCATCGGAGTAAACTAAATGATTATGACTTACATGAAATCTTCAAATTCAGTTTCTCTGACCATTGAAATATTACAGATAAGGAAAACAATTTGAGCCTACTGGAAGGTTAGTCCATGTATAGCGAATGACCCCGGTGCTTGGCCAGAACTCTTTTTGCAAGGAGGCGATCAGCCTGTGTTCATACTGAAGTCTGAAGAAGGTTGCTTCAGTAAGAAACTGCAGCTCCTCTGAATTGTCGGCTCTGGAGTATCTTATCTTCCTTCTCACACTGCTCACTAGTGTCATGTCCGGCTCTACTGGTTAAGTGTTTTCTGTATCAGGTTTTGTTTTCCTTATGAACTGTGTTAGGGGGAACAATAGAAGTAGCTGTGTTCTATTACTTTGCATAACCCGATCAGTTTTTTTTTTGTTTTTTTTGCTTCGTCTCCTGCAGCTGCAGGCCGTGACTGTATGTGTGAGTGTATTGTTCCTCCATGCTGACTGAAACGCTCTCTGCAGGTTCAAGGCTGAGTCTTTGTCAAAGGTCCAAGCTGAGTCTTCCCAGGCTTTCCATCAGAGATAAAACTAGAATAAGACAGGTAGAACAGAGTCTGAGCACATCATGTCTGATCTCTGTGCTCATTCATGCAGGAGTTTTAACAAATGCTGCTTGAATAAAGACCAACCATCTCAATCTTGGTAATTAAGGATAGTAAGTATTTCCCCCCCACCAGAACCACCTGTTTAATTTTGTGGACAAATGTCCTGTCCTACCAGACAACTTCCTGAGATTCCAGCCTCTGCCGTGCCCTTATGTTATCCACCTGTCTCTTATTGTCTTTCTGTGTCGGCTTGTTTATTTATATCCCACCCTGTGCAGCTTCAAGAGGAGCTTAACACAAGGAGTTTGTCAGTTGTTGTAGCCCATGTCCTATGTCTGTGTACGTCCGTGCGTGTTGTCTCTTTCAGCACTCATTCCACCTGCTGTGGCCACGTCTTGTGCTTCTCCCCCAAACTCTTAAATGAGCTTTACTTCATAACCTACCACTATTTTTCCTTCCGCTCACTTTTCCAATTAAAAAAAACACGGCTCATCCTCTTTCTGGAGGGTGCTTGACTGTTTGCTGGAAAACCATGAAGTCAGCAGTCTTCCCCTTCATTATTTAGGCCATAAGTTAATATGTACGTGTAAAATAAAAGTTGGCCTTATGTAATTAAAATCAAATGTGAAAATAGGTTTACTAAATTTAAGGAAGTAATAAAAAGATCTTCAGAAACTTGACTATAATGCAGTTTAAGTCCCATTATATCATGATTTATTTATTTTTTTACGTCTCTGATGTCACATTTTTGATGAAAGAGTAGCCTAGCTTGCCTACATCATTTCAGTAAAGGCAGTGATGGTGCAATCAGATTTTATATTTAATTTAAGATATTTTAGGTTTGAGATATTTGGCAGCATGAAATAGTTTTTCAGTCTTTTGTTTCATAATTCAGTCATTTTTCTCGTATGATTCAGAATTTCCTAAAAGGAATCGCGACACTCGGGAGATTGAGGACAAACATCCCTACTTCGTGTTCCTCAGTCAAACCGAGACACTTTTACATGTTTTTCTAGGTTGCTGCAGCCGAGACATGCACAGAAAATGTAGGTCTCTTGCAGCAGTGCAGTCTCCTTCGTTGTGAAACCAATTTGTTCTCAGCTGCGGACCAACGTGGCAATTACACATGTAGGATGTTTGGACTGCTATTGGTGCCTTAGTTCTGCCCTAGATCACAATGCTAATAAAACTTCAAAGTAAATGAGTACGCCACAGGATGGATTTGTTTTAATGATCCCTTTATGTAAATGACCCGTTTTACATCTTTGCATGACTTTGTTTTTTTTTTTTGTTGTTTTTTTTTTTCTTCCCCCCCATGCACAGCCCCCGCTCATCAATGACCATGAGACGTCCCACAGCGAGGGAAAATCTGGGCATGCTAAGGAACTCTGCTGTCAGTGGTGAGAAGGAGCCTACCAGGGGGTCTTTCTAATTAAACTGGTGCCCAGTCCAAGGCTGTGGGTGACGGGGCATCTGCTGTGCGCAGTGGCTTGAAATCCTCCAGCTGCCCATCCGCAAAACTTTTCATCTGGCTTCCATCGAAGAAGGAGGTTTAGGAAAATGCCTCTATTTTCCCTAATCTCCCTCCCTCCCAGCCCCCCCCCCCCACTCACTCACTCGTCTGCCTTATCCATATTTCATGAAGAGCTCTGGAGGTATGAAATTGTCTGAAACTAATCCACTACTGGATATTTAGTCCCAGATTAAAATCACTCGCTTCACTGCCTCATAATTCTGTTCCTATTGATTGCCTGGGTCCAAATATAAGTCAAAGGATGTATGGAACATTTTTCCTTGGGCTCTCTGAAATACTATCATCCCAACTTCCTTGCGCTGAATCCATGCAAATGCTTTCATCCTCGCCGAGCGTTTTTTTTTTTTTTTTTTTTTGACGATTGCGAGTCAGCACAGCTTTTGTTTAAGGTGTTTTTCTCCTCTTTTTTTTTTTCCCCCCGTCTCAGGCTCACATTTCCGACTTGTTGCAAACACCTGAGAAAGTACCACCTGCACACCTACAGCACAGTTTAAAAAGCGCTCATGCAAACCCGAAAACATTCCCCAGTGATCAAGACAGACAGCTGGAGATGCTCGGGCTTAGAGTCTGTTTTTCTTAAAGGTAGAAAGAGGAATGTGGGAGTATTATGACATGTTAGTGACACTCAGGAACACATCAAACCTTTGTTGCCTGAAGGAAAAGTATGGGTCTCTCTCCATGAGGCTGTAAAAAAAAAAAAAGCTGTCTGTCAACATGAAATACCACTACAGGGGCCTGAGATCTAAGATTTTTAAAAGAGTGTATTTTAATTCCAGTAACTAATTTCCTCTATGTCATATTTTCGTACTCTTTCCAACGTCAATTGTAACGTCAGGCTGTTCAAAAGAAGCTTAAAGCACCACAGCAGCTTGAAATCTGTGCAGAAAAAGCCAAGGTGAAGGGAGAATAGTTGCATAGCAGCTCATAAACACAAAGCAACAGAAGTCCCTGAATGAATGTTCTTCTGATATCAGCCAAGTGCCTTTCTATTTTGTATCTTCTTGTGCAAAAATGCTCAGAAAAAGACCAAAACAACCAATGTGGTCGTCTAGATCCCCCCCCCTCCTGTAATGTTCCAAAGCAGGTCACACAATGCGTTTCTAACCCAGCGAGGGCACTGTATCTTACACAAACAGGAGCAAATTGTACATTTGTTTGGGGAATACGTCCCACTGGGGAGCAATACACATTTGGTCAGAAGACTGAGCTTTTAAATCAGCAGCAGCATTGTTGTCAGAGTTATTCAGCATAAAACACCCAGTCCAGCACTGCGGCGTTAATTGTATTTTGCTTATTGCTTTGTGGACAAAATGAGCTCGGGCAAACAACAAAAACGGTTACTAAAACAGTCTTTTTCTGGCCGAGGAGGTACTCATTAGTTTTGATAAAAGGTTACGATGAAAAGAAAAGATGAGCCACCTTTATGAATAAATTATATTTGGAATTTATAACCAGGCCAGCCAAGGACATTTCCTGCTCCGCTATCATGTCAGATCAGCAGATTAGCAGCAGGTTGATACACAGTTCACTTTAACACAGAAAGGAGCTTCCGCTAAATAAACAGGGCCGATCAAAACAAAAAGTATGTACACCTTCTTTAGGTCGCTAGGCTTTACATAAGAAGGAGTGATAAAGATATAACACGCACATAAACAGATAAAAACACAGGTGTGTGCAGGGCAGAGGCTTTGGTCGTTTGCTAGTCTTGATCGCTAAAGTCTCTGTTAGCTCGCGGCTAAGAGGGATACGAACCAGCAATGATGTGAAAGAAGTAGCTGTTGCTGCCCATACCTAATTAGTTATCAGGCCTTTTCCAAACAATTTGGTAAAAAAGATTATTCCTAGGAAGCAAAAACTCAGCTTGGGTAACTAATCTGAACATCCCAACATTTTTACCCAGATCTTAAACATTGTGACGCTCAGAGAGCAACTGCAAAAAACCACAAAAACAAAACAAAGGTCACGTTCAGGACTGAATGGCTCGTCAGTCTGGACTAAATCCACACCCCGTTTATAGCGTGCTTTGATGAGGCTCAACCTAGCACTGTGGCAGAGACCTACTGGCAGCTAAAACCCCAGTCAGTCATTATTACAATGCTCATGAGGCAGGAGGACAGCTTTTCCAGCAAGCATCTGATGGAAATCCACAATATATTTTAAAATCTAAATTATCAACAAGTCAGAAGCCCTGAAAGCAGAAGTGAAAAAAAAAGAACATGCAGGCTAACTTTAACCTACTTCTATGCTGCAGCAAGCATCCTTTCAGCAGAGCAAGATGCATGCTTACTGAAGGCTTTCTGTAGCAGTTTGTGCTGAGTCAGGTACTCCTTTAGCTCTCTAGCAACCAGTTAAACCCATATCGATACAGAGAAGGCTGTCCAGGAGCTCTGGAGGCCAACAAAATCTGTCACTGTCAACAATAAAAGCAACATCCTGAACATCATTAGAGGTATGGGACTTAAAACATGCAAAATCATATTATATTATATTATATTATATTATATTATATTATATTATATTATATTATATTATATTATATTATATTATATAACCTACCATAATATGGATGAAAGGTAACGTGAATTATTATTTTATTTTTTTGTTTGTTTCTTAACCTGCATTTCAGATGCAGGTTAAGAAACAAACACAGGCATACGTTTTAATTTTTTATGTGAATAGAGGCACTTTATAGAAAGAAAGAAATGAAGTGGATCGGGTTTTGAGCTTAAAGTGTTATCTAAAGAGAATTATGAGGAGAAAACAAGATAAATGGGCCAGAGTTTTGGGCTTCCTCTTTTCTTGCTCATCCTGAGAGACAGCGTGAGGAGTTCTTGCAGCTGTTTCCTCTCAGTTGAGGTGGTTGGGATGTGTCAAATATTTAAATATTTCCGATCTGTGCATCTGGAAAGAGAAAAATCTGTGGTCAGAGTTGGAATTCACAAAAGGGTCTGAAAACACCTTGGGAGCACGATGAGCAGGACAGTGTCAGTAGGGGGGGATGGAGGTTTGGCTTTCAATCCGAGACCTGTTGACCACCGACCTGACTTTGGATAAGTGGAAGAAGATGGATGGATGGATGGATGGATGGATAATATAATTACAGTAAAGTTCTAAAAGTATAAATGGTGTCCAGGTGAAATCTTTCTTTTCTTAAAATGAACATTAAGTAATAAATCCCTAGGCTTTTGTGACTTAAAATTTTTAAATCAAATTATTACACCTCAGACCATAGTCATAGATACAAGGTGTAGCACTGTATTTCTTTCTTTTATTTTTGATGTTTATCTAGTCTGGCAGGAGCAGCACCTCTCCATCAGCACGAGCCCTTCAGTCCATCACGTAAATGTGCCACATTTAGCCACAGTGGCTAATTTCCCTCCGCAGCCCCTGCTGGTGGATGGTGTAAAACAAGATTAAAACACTAAAATGCACACTTTGCTACATCATAAAACGATGAATAAAAGCATCAAACAGGCGGAAATAAAAAAAAAAATAGTAAAAAGACATGGTCAAATGTCAAACAGTTAAAAATGAAAAATGTGATGACGGTTTTGATTATTTACCAACCACTGTTTTATGGATGTGGTCTGAAAGATGCGACGCTCCTGAGCTCTGCGGGTGCACCGCTCTCAGTCTGAGCTACTCTGATCGTGGAACAGCACCTTAACCGGGTGGAACCTTGAAGTTTTCTCATTACAGTTCTCCAGGCCAAGTTTTAAACGTGTTTAATATAATTCTTTGGTTGGGGAGGGGCCAAACCACGCATTGTTTTATACACCAATACAACAGCACAACTCTCTTGACAATCGCACATTAAATATTTATGTTGCAGCGCCTTCATTACAGCAATATTAATGACAAATTAGAACAATCAGCGCCAGCCAAGCCCAAACAGTCCTCTCTCAGCTGTGTAGAGAGTATTTTATTATTTACTCACCAGCCAATTTATTAGGTACACCTGTTTACCTAATACTACTTGTTACCACAATGAGTGAATTAGCCAATCACGTAGCACCGACTGAAAGCCTTCTGGCATCTAAAAGAGGTGAAAGCAACTTCCTGAAGTTAAACTTAAGCGTCAGAATGGGGGAGAAAGGGGATTTAAGGGACTTTCTAAGGGACATGGCTGGCGGTGCCAGACGCGCTGATCTGAGTATTTCAGAAGCTGCTGATCTACCAGGATTTTCATGCACAACCTTCTCTCGGCTTTACGGGGGAACAGTCTGAGAGAAAGAAAATATCCAGCCGTCCGTCTACATTTCCCTTAGGTACAACAGTGCCAATGCATACGGGTCAGGACTGCCGACCTGTCCCTCCCCCTCCCCCTCCCCACCTGGCCAGGTGTAAAGAATGGATGATGGGTGGAACGTGAACAGAGCGAAATCCATTAGTCTTTCTCCATCTGTCCATCCATTCATGCTAGAGAGAAAGAGAGGAAGACAGAGACAGAGAGAGAGAGAGAGATTTATGTTTTTTTGTTGTTTGTTTTATGTTTTCTCTCAAGACAGATTTAGCATCACCAATGAATCCAGCACGCATGGCTTTGGACAGCAGAGCGCCGAAGGAGCTGCAAAGGAGAAGCAAGACGTCTGAGCTCCGCGTTCAGAAGTTTCAGCCTCAGAACGCTGTAACTTTTAAGTGACACTAAATTGTTATGAATCCTATAAGTACCGTCGATATGTGAGGAAGCTTGTTTATTGCAAGTCAGTTTAAGAATGTAAATAGATTTTGTTTTGTTTCTTTCTACAACACAAACACAGATGATTATGATAGATATGCTGCAATCGCACAAAACCGTAACTTCATTGATGGATGAAACTGCCGCGCATAAAAATGGGAAAGCGAAATGAAATGTAGCTGATTTTAAACAACTGGGCGCCCAGAATTAATGTCATGTTGACTGAGGATAGGCTTTAATATGGAAATGTTAGTTCATAACAAATCTAGTCTAAGCAGCATCATGTAGTATTCCAGTAAAGATGAAAAAGAAGACTTGCTCTAAGAGATTTAAGACATGTCTGGAAATTGTTTTTTTTCTTCTTAATATTGTCAAGGGAACAGTTGACATAAGACGATGATTGTTAAGAAGAACACTGCCTTATTACCTTTAGTGTTTATGTAGGATATTCAAAGAGAAAGTGAATATGTGCCTCTCAGAAATAGAAGTGTGAAGACCTGCAAGGTAAAATTGTCTCAATGTAATTATAAAGCCATATTCTTTCCCCGCGATGTAAATCCTCTGCACAGCAGCCACCAAACCACCTGATGCATGGGTGTATAATGCATTTCCCTCCCTATAACTCCTCTAAGCGCTGCACAAATCCCAGCTACCACTGCCGGGGTCCCACGGTGCCTAGGCTAGAGTTAAAAATCAGAAGTGAATGACATTCAAAGGATTACCAAAGACAGAGATCTTTATGCTTGATTTGAAGCGCAAATCTGCCCGATCTCCATCTAGCTTTGCCTCCTAGAGCTTGAGATTAGACAGTAATGCCGTCCTTGATTTTCAACATAAAAATAAGTCTTTATGAGGCTCATCAGCAGAAGTCTAAAAATCTCACAACAAAAAAAAATTAAAATAAATACCTGTGAAGATAAGTGTCGGGCTAATCTCTATGATAATAGAAATGAAGCATGAGATTAAATCTGAGGATGGTTAGATGAAAGGTTTTATTTGTTGTTTTTAGTTCCTGTGCCTTCACATAAACCTACGAGGTGAAGTCGAACAGAAGAAAAATACCGGCTCCATTATGTTCACCGCAACCAGCTGCCATGAGCAGATACATGGTTACCGTGGCAACGTTTCACGCTAACTATATTTTGCAGGAAGTTAAAGCTTGCAGCCTTCCTCTTTCTCATTTCAGGTGCTGGCTTGTTGAAAAATACTTTGGTGATCCTCAAAAAAAAAAAAAAAGAAGAATTAACGTGTGTTCTGGGACACCTTTCACAGCGAGGAAGAAGGTGTGTCAGATAAAAAAGTAAAATACAGAGCAAGCTATACACTTTACCTTTTTTTATATTTTGTCTAATTTATTCCCGTTCTTAAAGGGCATACACAATCATTTTTACCACTTTTTCCTCCAGTTCTTCTCAGACTCATTCCTCACAATATTTCTATTATTCTCTATGTCTGAAATAAAAAGTAAACGAACAAACAAACACGTGAATGAGGGTGAAAAAAAAAGTGGCGAGGTAGAAGCAGCTGAGAGCCCATTTAAAAGTTGCAGACTGATTATGTTACGTCTAGGACACCAAACAAACTGTGGCATCAGTCCATATCATGGCGCCCCCCCCCCCAAGGCAAAAACACTGACAGCACAATGAATCGGAATGAATCAGAATGAATGGCGGTGAATGGTGAAGTGTAAAACACTCGACACGCCTCTTAGTGTTCGTGACAGGAACACGCTCCTGTTCAGACTATTATTAGCACTGCCCACTCAGAGCAGGGCACGCAGAAAAGAACCAGGGCAAAAACCAATAAATAAATACAGTGATTTTTCACCAGAATACCAATGGAGTTTTTAGTAACTTTATTGCTCCTGGGAGAGAAATGATCCTCACTGGGAAAACAGCAGATTCCTCCTCTCTGTGTCTCCCACAAAAGAAAGCTCTTCTTTCTTCTCCTCTTCCTCGTGATCGGACCCGCTGTTTTCTTCATCTGTTTTCGCCAGCTGTCCCCGGTGAGCGCGCACAGACATGAGGGTACAGGTGTGCACGTTTCCTTCACACAGGCTTTGCGATGGAGCGGGCAGCAGACCAAAGTAGGAGGTGGTGTTTAGGCCTCGCCTAATTTATCCGGCGAGGAGGAGGAGGAGGAAGTCAGGAGAAATGTCATCTCAGAGCAGTAGGATGGAGATCTACCAAACCACTTCAAATGGGATTAAACCACTGAGCTATATAATACACTGGAGTGCTGATTTTGCCGAAAAACTGAAGTCACTGGCCGCCATCTTGCTCCTCCCTACTCTCACAGAATCCCATAGGATTTGCTTGCAATAACAAGGAGTTTTCTGGCTGAGTGAAAACGTTTCACAGGTAATTCTACAGTCAGTGGATGTACTAACACTATCAACTACTAGGAAATTAGGTGCTGAAATATTTTACATGTTATTCATATTAAATATATATATGTATATATAAGTATGTGTACATGTATATATGTATATATATGTATACACATATGTAAATATATGTTTTTGTATATTGTTATTTATGTATTTATAAATGTTAAATATATATATTTAAATGGAAAAAATGCAAAATATTTCAGCACATGACTTTCTCAGTACTTGATATTTTTAGAACATAGCATAATAGTATATGGCATTTGACATTTTAAAAGTCTTAAGCCCCCCCCCCCTGAACATGAGAAAATCCTCTTTATTCGATGCTGTAGCGCACATATTCCCTAGTTACTGGGGGGAACTAGGGAGTACCAATATGGCGGCTGGTGGCTTCAAAGCAACTCGTTCAAACAGACGGTGATTAGCACTCCAGTGTATTATATAGCTCAGTGGATTAAACAGCACTCTGTTGTAAACCAGGTTTACTTTTAATAAACAACCACTCCCAACAACACACTGTTCAAACCCCTTAGAGTCATGATGTTGTCATTTTTGACCAGTAATGCTCCTCTGATGCATGACAGCGCTCCCATGTCTCCCAACTGCTGTGTCGCCAGGATGCTTTACATCAGGAAAGCCATGCCGGGTTTCTGCAGGTCTCCCCTTTCCTCGAAGCAACGCGGAGCTGCAAATCTATATCTGGCGTGTCGCTGGAATGCAAAGCAGATTTGCAACACTGCGATGGCAATGTGAGATAAGCCGATATTTCCCAACCCTGGCGTATTTCCTGTTTTACACGTAACCCTGCTCCCACACACCTCATTGTGCCATCGCGTTCGGCAGAAAGCTGTTTATGAGCCAGTACTTTAAATTAGGTGAGCTGAAGCAGGAGAGGACCTGAATCTGCTGAACAAGATTCCCTTACTAACGGCCATAGGTAAAAATAAAATAGAAATCTCCTGTTTGAAATGTAACATAAAAAAGATGAGATTCTGTTTTCTCATTGGAAAATAGGACAGACCTCTGCACTGATTGACAGTACTTTATCTGGGACGTTGCCTAAAATTGACCTGCCAAATCAGCGCTAGAGCCTCGGCTACTTTTAGTAACCGTTTTGGGAAAATCTCCAAAGCCTGCGATGGATTTAGTCACTTTCCAACCTGAATACAAACACTGAACAACCTTGAGGTTATTTAAGTTAAGCATTTAATAATACATAAAAGTATAATTGGCTGAAACCACCTGAAGCATAAGTAATCTTTTGTATGTTTTGATGAACTTCCTTTTTTCTAATTTTACTTCTTAGTTAATTCATCATCCCATGGTAACAAGCTGAAGCTGGTTCTATGTACTTTGTTACTTCATAACTGGTATTTCTCTAGCTAAGGCAGAGAGAGTCGCTGCGCTGCACAAGTTCAACCCTCACAGAATGTTTTTTGTCACTCTGTACCAGGGAGGCCAGCTCTCTTAAATTTCTGTATTTATCTTAAACCCGAGTTGTCATTTCACTCTTCATTTTCCATCACACACCCCCGGTGACTGATATATTCAGACTACACTGATAGCAGCAGCAGAAACACATGAACACGTCTTGTTAGAAGCATAACCAGCAAAGATCATCTGATGGCTCCTGGGAAATGCAGGAACTGCAGTCCGCTGTGGCACAATCATCCATCAGCTTGTCAACAGAGAGCCTGACAGGGGGAGTTTGAAGAGGAAACTGAGAGCATATAAAATTGATAGACTCTTTCACATTATGCTCCCAAGTCATTGTACATACACTTCACCTGAAAGCAGACAAAAAAAAAACCCTACAAGAACCACAGAGACAAGAGTGGAATGAAGCTGTTTTATTTTCCTCCTTTGAAACAAACAGCGCCTTCACTGAATGACATCGTTTTGAGGTCTCTTTAATTCAACAAAAAGTCAATCAGTCCCACCTTTTCTCACCTCAATAGCAACCACCCATTAAATAAACCTGAATTAATACAACAAGCATTTTAAATAACATGACTAGTGTCCCATTCTTGTTGCTGGGAATATGCTTAAATGTTTCAAGACCAAAATAAATAAAAATCTACGCTACAAAAAATATGTTTCTTTTAATAAAGCAAACATGTAAGACCCCCTTTTTAATATATATTTAAGCCCTATGATGATTTACAGATACCCTTGTCACTACTTTGTTTGATTTGTCAAAAATAATCACAACCACTCACTGATTTGCACATGTGGACAAATTTAACTAGTTCTAAGAACTCAGTCCAGCTTTGTTTTTTTTTTTTTTTGCACTATCCCTCTTCAAAACGCTGATGTGTGGACTTGGTCAGTTCTGACAATCCAGAGAAGCAGCTGTAACTCTCCTGAGTGACACATAATGGGCTAAATGAATAAAGCCAAACTCCAAATTCATTCACACTCTCCCCCGGCTGTCAACAGATGAACGCTGTGGGGAGAAGTTGAACTCCCCACCTGCATCTTTTAAACAAACCAATCAATTACTGTCATGTTTGTTGCTGCGCTGCTTTGATTGGAGTGGACCCGGCGGGTTGGACTAAAACCCCAAAAGATCTCTGAGGGTTCAGACATTTGAATGGATGCTGAGATACAAAAAAACAAAATCACGAATCAAAGGTCCACATGTGAAACTCGGTGACAAGTGCGCACTGAGGGGGGAAAAAAACAGTATAAAAAGTGGACCAAATAAATATATAACATTCACTCAGAAGGGAAAACAACGGGGCTTTAAAAATATTTGATTTTCTAATGTTTCTGGTGACAGTGGCTGCAGCAGAGTATTTCCTCTCTTATTGTGGAGCCCAGCTGTTATGCATGAATCAAACATTTGTTATCCAGTTGTTGCAGGGCTTCTCTTGTTCTTCTCTTTTTGGCTGTTAAAATCCTGTCCATTCATATCAATTGATTCATGAGGGCCCCTATCTAGTCCCTCTCTGCAGCTTTGTCGTTTTATGTTTTCTCCCTGTGCGCTTTAAATTATTAATTTCCCTTTGAATAGATACAAATTTAGGAGAAATAGCCGGTCAGAGCCGAAGGGGCGGGCTTGTCGAAATGGATCGCAGGTTATCAGAGCTGTAAGGTGGGGGTGTGTGTGTGTGTGTGGGGGGGGGGGGGGGGGTGCAGTGGGACTAGGTGAGCTGGACTGGCATCTGTGGGACTCTATTTTTTATTTTTATTTTTTTTTAAGTCGCTGCATTATTCAGCCCAAGCACCGTTATGCTGCAAAACTAATAAAGAAACATCGTGCTGTGATTCACTCACTACATTTTTTATGAAGACACCACAGCCATTAGCTGCAACTTTTAAGAGCTGCTGTTTATGTTTTTATTGTGCTTGTGCTGTCAGATGCTCTTTTTTTTTTTTTTAAATACTCTCAGCAGTTAAAATAAATAACTGCGCCATCCACGGCCTTGGCATTAACCTCTGCTGTTTTTAACTCCTCATTTTTGCCTTGTTTGTCAATTGAAGGCAAGGCTGAAATGAGTCCAAATTTTTAAATGCCTCCACAATAACCTCGTTGCTCTCATACTTTCATCTATCTAAAATTAAGCCGGGCAAAGATTATAAATTAGCGACCTGGTGGCTTAGTGGTGTGTATCATTACCTGAATCATAAGGCATTTTTAACAATGCTGTTTTTTTTCACCCTAAATTACCAATGTGCCATTTGCTAAACTAATTAAGTCTACATAATGTGCAACACATCTTAGACATGAGTTCACAGGGTTATTTGTGAATATCTGCTGGTCTTTATTAGATTTGTGCAGAAAAATCAGTACCCATATTTTTATTTTTTTATTTAGGGTTTTTATGTGTAAGGCCACACTAAAAAATGTTCTACCTTTTACCAGGTTCTATAATTATTTACCATCCGGTATTGAATGCTGTCATTATACATTGAAGTAAAAACTAAACCAATATGGAAACGCTGCATGCAGAAAAAAAAACAAACTAAATTATCATTGCTGCTTCAACACGTTTTAAGAGGTAAAGCAGCGGGATGATGCTGTTAAATAAAGAACTTGATTATCTGACCATCAGCATCGCCTACATAAAAGTAGGAGTTTTGCTGTTTGGGAGTTTGTTACGTGATGCCAAGAAGGAAAGGCTTCAGCAAGACTTTAGATAAGCAAATGTAACTGCCCTTTACTCTTTGAAGGATCGTGAGGTAATTTACAAGCTGTTTAAAGCTGAAGATCATTTACAAATCCATCCATCCATACATTTTCAAACAGGACAAACAACCATTCATGCATGCACTCACACCTAAGGAGAATTTAGAGAGGCCAATTAACCTAACAGTCTTGTTTTTGGACTGTGGGAGGAACCCGGAGAGAACCCAGGCATGCACTGGGAGAACATGCAAACTCCATGCTGAAAGACCCAAGGCAAGGGTAGGAATGCGGTACCGCTCGCGAGCTATTTTTAGAAACACAACGTCACAATGACGTCACATCACGTGGTACGCAGTGGGGCAAACTCCTGAAACCAGCCGCTGCTTTGCTTTAAAAGAGACATGCGTTAGCCTAGGTTTTACTCGGTAAACGACTGCTTTTTCCAAATCTAAGACCATGGTTTTTAAACATTGTTGCTATGGAACGTGCAACAGCGACTCGAGGTACGCTGATCGGCCGCATATGAAGGATGTTTTCTTCAAGACTGCCAAGGAGAAATGTGTGACACCGGGGCGGTCGGCCTACACAACAGTTCAACCCGGAAAAAGTTACCAAATTCAAGTACATATGTAGCAAGCATTTTGTCGGAGGAAAGGGCCCAACCGAAGAACATCCTGACCCAATTCCAGCGACATCAAGTCAAGGTAAGAGTATTTTGGTGGCCGACATGTTAATAAAGTAGCGCCTGCTGCCATGATAGCATTTAGGCTATTATGGTAGCAGGCGCTAACATGATAGCCTGCTACCAGGATAGCTTACTCAAAAACATTTCAAATGAGACAAACATTAAACATATACCCATTCCTGGACGGTGATTGCAAACAACAAAAAAAAAAAAAAGGCCGACGCTGCCATGACCGCCGCGCAGGAAAAAAAAAACAAAGCTTACCGTTCATCATCTCGGCCAGTTTTCCAGTCTTTTTAAGCCCTCGAACCTCAAGCCATCGTTTGAGCTGAAGGTTGGTGTGTTCTTCGACAGTGCGACCAGTAAACCGTGTGCCTGGGACATCGTCTTGGGAAAGTTTAACGGCTGTAAAGTCGGTCATATCGCTGGTTCTGTTGCGCTTGTAATAGCTGGGTTATCCATGCGTTCTCTCCTGTATGCCCTACCTAAGCGGCAAAAGGGGCGTTGCTCTTGAGACGGTGACGTCACGTGCGCGGTACCGCTGCATGGCAACAGCGCTATCCACTGTGCAGCCCAATTTACAAATGAAAAATGTTAAAGACAATCACATGTCTTTCCAGGAGGTTGGCATTCAAGGAAATTCACTCCAATGTTGACAACAACATCATGCTCAGAAATGACAAAAAAATAAACAACCTGAGAAAAAACAAAAACCTGAGTGCTACACTTGAATTGATCACAGCACAGTTGGGTTGTTGGGAAGAATTGCCCATTTTTTTTCTTCTATTTAAAGAATAATCTCATTATAGACTTCTGGGACAATTTCCTTTTGGAAAGAGGAGGTCAAAGTAAACACATTTGGCCATAATATGGAACACACAGTTTGGGAGGAAACATGCATGGTGGTGGAGGGGTGATGATTTGGGCCACTTTGTCAGTAGCAGCAGGGGCGTTGACGCCATGCATTGTTTGAACTGACCATGAATGGCCTTTTATACCAAAGTGCTCCACAGCCAAATGGGAGGTCCTTTGTCTGTTAGGAGAAACTTAACTTAAAGCGTCAAGGGTCATCAGCAGAGCGATGATCCAATACACAGCAGCAAATCTGCAACAGCATGGGTAAGAATAAAAATAAAATAAGGTGTCGCAATGGCCCAGTCAAAGTCCAGACTTCAACCTGATTGAAACTTTTGGAGAGCTGTGCCGAAATAAATGTCTGCCGACCTCTATGAACTAAAGCTACATTTGCAAGAGAAACTGGGTCAGAATCTTTCGATGACGAAGCGAGAGACCGATGAAGTCACACAGAAAACGTCAAGTTAA
This sequence comes from Fundulus heteroclitus, assembly GCF_011125445.2. Lineage (NCBI taxonomy): Eukaryota > Metazoa > Chordata > Actinopteri > Cyprinodontiformes > Fundulidae > Fundulus > Fundulus heteroclitus. The sequence continues at coordinate 25,920,324 of NC_046383.1, read as the reverse complement.
AGCAGCAAAGGCTGCTTCTGCAAGCAGCTAAATAATGAGCCGTACATATTTCTTCAGACAGCTTTTTTTTATATCATTTTGATTTAACCTCTGAAAATAAATGAATGCTTGTGCGGAATCTGTTATGTGTTCTGGTGCACTCGAAGTTCCCTGCTGGGTCCTGGGAAGTGAGTTGGGGGCAGAGGTCAATGAGCCAGAGACGTGGCACAGCCCGCACATGTTGCCATTCATTCACAGGGCAGCGCAGAGACACAAACGAATTTCAGGGCAATTTAAAGAGACCAGTCAACCTTACCCATATAGAAAAGATAAATATAAATGTTATGAAGTTTGCTTCCGCTTTAGTTGTAACGTGTATGGAACACATCTGACAGTGAAACCAGATACCAGAATTTGGTTTCACTTTGGGTAATTATCAGGCCAATACTGATTTACTTATATACAACATACATAGTTTTCACATGATTCTTGTGAGATTCATTATATTATGCTGTATAAAATAAATACAAAGGTGGTCCACTTTTGTGGCCACTAAGCCATATGGTGTGCTATATATGAAACATAAACTGAAGATGATTGAAGGTTTACATTTTTTAGATTTTTTTTTCTATTTCTTTTCCATATGCATAAATATATTTATATTGGATGGAAGCAGGATTACTGGCAGAAAACCTACGTATGCCAGATACAAACATCCAAATATTGTATATTATAAAGATTTCAACATGGAATTTTGATGTCTAGCCCAGAAGCCCAAAACAACATTTAAAATGTTTAGCAATTCTATAAGCAGAGGATTATCACTTTGGGCAAAGAGTACCAGTCTCATTTTCTCCTCACCCTGTTGAAGTAATGCAGCCGAGTCCTCATCAGAGCTCGAATAAAAAAAAAAAAAAAAAAACTTGCCTTGATGAAAACATACACAACCATAGGTTGAGATGAGAGCTCCCCTGACCCTAATTAGCTGTTTTCATGGCATCGAATGAACCCATTACTAAGACTTTAAAGCATATCTATTTCATATCTCGCTATTTTTTTCTATACCACTGCTCTGACTAATAAGAGCCTGAAAGCTCTTGAGGAGTGGCGTTAGGGTGCTGGAAGATCATCACCAACCACGGAGGTAAGAGCTCAGACTAAAGTGCAGTCCCTCACTAGCTTTGTTTTAATCCTGTTCCCATGGGGAAAAGAATGAAGCATTCAATCATCTTCAGTTTATGTTTCATGTATTGCACATCATATAAGGCTTTTATAATTTACTCTTGAAAGTGGCCGCTCTTGCATTTATTTAATACAGTATAATGTAATGAATTTCCCAAGAATCATGTGAAAACTATGTATGTGATATGTAAGTAAATTACGTGTTGATATATGTTTTCCATACATGTTTTTGTATATCTTGTTCATATATTTTTACTCAGTCCCTTTAAAATAGTCACACTTTAGATATATGAACAAATATCATTATATTTGTGTTCTGTATGTAAAGGGAATATTTTTAGAAGAAATGTATCTTGTCTTTATATTTTTTATATGCTTATTGTTCATTCATTGCTGCATTTGAGCAAAAGTGTTGTACACTGGGGTCTGCTTTTTGTATATGCATTTCTTTATAATTTCATCATTAGTTTGGTTGTACTTTATGTTTGTCTTACACTTGTGTCACCACAAGTATAGTCGATGCTTCTTGCAGTAGTTTAGTTTCACTGATGATTGGCCGGTCATATAAGTCTGATGCTGAAACTTTCTTAGAGAATATTGTTTGTGAAATTACTGTCATATGCAGTTCTGATAATTACCCAAATCATGTAAGTTTCATTTCACACCAATTTACTGAGTCTTGTATGTATGTGTGTATAGATCTATAGATAGATAGATAGATAGATAGATAGATAGATAGATAGATAGATAGATAGATAGATAGAAATAATTTCCATAGGGGTTGTCAACTCCACTAACTGCAGAAAGTTCAAATTTGTCACTAAGCTCCAAAATTTCCCTTCATATTTATGCTGCACTACTTTAATCTTTTAGATTAAGTCCGTGACCTGAAGACTTCTTGAATATTAATGCTTGTTAAATAGACTTCCGCCTGTATTCATTATAAAGCTTTATTATCTCCAAGGATTTTAAAAGCTGACATGTATAATCGTTTTTATGGCTGCTGATGCACAGTGCCGTTTTTACTGTCTTGCCACGCAGCTGTTCATATATTTGGCCGACCGCATATTTGTGTGTGCGTGAAGTGAAGGCCAGAGGCTTGACAACCATCCTAATATCAAAGCAGGTGATACTTCAGCTGGAGATTTCTCCCCCAAGGCAGAGTGAGCAGAGTTGACCCGATTGAGTGGCCATCCATTGCATTCCTTTGAGTACACTCCAACCATAATAACACTTCAGCACCTCTTTCATCTATCAGGACCAAGCTCTGTGGCTGCTAACTTTTTTTTTTTTTCCTGCACAACCCTATATGCAATTACTGTAATGAAAATAGATAATTCTCATCTGGGAGCGATTGCTTTTGTTGCATTGGTAAAAGAAAAAGCCCCAAACAAGGTCCTTCGTGGACAATAGGGATTGAAGGAAAGAAAGTTTGGATGTTTTGTATTCACCAGAAGGACATTACCAGCTGTTGATACCAGTCACAGAGGCCAGGAGGTTTTTTCCGTCTGCTCACACAAGGAAATGAGCATCAAACATTCAAAACCCACATCTTGACAAAAATTGAGCTGACTGTAGTGGAATATGACTGACAGCACGGGATTTTCTGATTACACGCCTGACAGCTTGCACTTATTGAAAATGATGATGACAGATGTTTGCTCAGATCCACATGCAATTAGGTTCTGACTTCATCAAAACTAGAAATTAATTGAAAGTGAAATATAGAAAAAAAAAGATAATTTTCCTTATCTTATAAGAGGCGTCTGTGTGTTTGTTGTTTGTTGGCATGCATGACTGATTTCTTAACACAGTGCATCTTTCCCATTAATTATTTCTGAGTAAAAAGTCTCCTCCTCGTATGATGATTTTTGCATTAATAAATCAAGATGTATCAGTTGGACTGGCTTTTTAGTGATGGGATCCTCCATTTTCGTGTCTGGCCGAGTTTGATTGGCTGGCGGCTTAGTCGCAATTTTGTGCCGTTACTATTTAAAAAGCTCAAAGTCTAATTGTTTATCTTTCAAGGTCATAATTTCCGTGATTTGAGTAGAGTGGGAAGAAGTAAAACTTTTTGAATCTCCTCCAATAAATATGCCTTTATCTAAGCCAATAAAATATGTATTCTTCATTAATATGCAGAGTTATGTTTCCTAATCAACATAAAAACAACAATAACAAAATCACATTCAGGAGAATTAAATGTGTTATTCTCCTATGTTGGTGTTAGGTGTTATTCCTTTTTATTTGCAAATCCTACTGTTTCTATATCAGCTCACTGTGTATTAACAATGTCTCCGTCCTCAGTTTCCGTGTTTACTCTATTTCCACAGCGGTCCAACAGTCCCCTGATTAGACTCACCTGGTTGTGTCATTGCTCACTCCTCCTCTCTATTTAAGCTCCCTGGTTTGCAGAGTCCAACACTGGTTCCAGGTTCTGTTTCTCCATGTGTCCTCTCTGTAAGTTTGTTCATTTAAGTTCTGTTATTACATTCTGTTTCATTGCATCATGTGGCTCCCACACCACTGACTGCTATTTGATCCTGATTCAACCACACAACCCATCCCAATTTATGTATTTCACAGGTACTTTGACCTTTTAGAGTGTTTGACAAAAAAAGAAGAAAAAAAAATGTTTGTATTTGTGAAAAGCACATTACTGACAGTAGATTGAAAAATTTACATATGCCTATTTCAATAGAAAGAAATAGAAAGAAATCAAGCGTTAATCCCCTTTTTGATGAAAATTCATCAGCCTTTTCTTGTCAAGACCTGACAATAATTATCAGGAATCTGAGAAACTTTAAAGTTCAGATTTCCCTGACAGGTTTTCCAGTCTTTGCATCTTTTAGGTAAACAGTTTGCAGAGCGGAAACAAGGGATTAAACAGATGTCATGAAAAGAAAAGAATCCACACCATACAGTCATATTCAATAAATTAGAATATGCACTTCTAAGAGGCTTGTTTGTCAGATTAAAACTACCCAATGAAAAAAACAACCTGTAAGCCAGTATAAATATACTTTTCATTAAGCCCCATTTCTGTAAGAATAAAGTTGCTTTTTTATTGGTCTGATACAATATTTTAATGTTAAATGCTGTGTTTTTATTAGCTGGCGGTAGGAAAAAATTGCAATAAGAAGAAATAAAAGCTTTTAAACATTGTCAGTTTGGGTTCATCTCTATAATAGAGTTACTGAAATAAATAAACTTTTTGGTAATATTCTCAGTTTGTTAAACATGACTGCATATTGAAGACTTCCATTAACATGTGGAGAAAACACTTTTCCTCAGACAGATATATTTCTTTTTTAACTTACGATTTTTCCGTAAATGTAGGTAAGAAACATCCATGTACCTGTTCTCCTGCTCCTCAGGGGGATAACGTGAAAAAAAATCTCGCAAATACACTCTGGTCTTATTTCTTTCTACTCAGGCCTTCCTTTTCTTCTCATAAACTTGTAAGACATTTGCTTTTTGTGAGTCTCAGTCTTTTTCAAAGCAGCAGAGCTAAAATGAAAGACTAACACCAAAGCTAACTGGATTCAGAAACACTAGAAGTGCGCATTTGCAGCCAGTAACCAGAAACTAACAGGGAACGTGCACGCACACTGGTGCATGTGGGACAACCAACTGATAAGATCCCCCCAGAACTCAGGGGACTGCGGGGGGGCCTGGGCAGGACCAATCCCTGCCATTCAGTCCAAATAGCACAGATTTTTTTACAGGCCTCCAGCTCTCATAGAGGTCAGATTTTTTTTAATTTCTTTATCTGAATACATAATATATTGGTTAATCTCAGAGTGGAAGGCCAATTTCACCTAGTATTACGAAAAGTGTTTCTGAACAGGAATAACAACTATAGCTTTAAGGGAGATAAACACAAGTGTAACTCCTACCGGTCAGTAGGTGGCACACCCGCGCCCACCGGATCTCGTTCCAACCTTCAGTTGTGCTGTTTGCAAGCCGGTTGCCAGGTCCTTAGGTTAAAATTAGCAAGGATTTAAAACTGCCTAAAAGAAAATTGCCAACCTCTGTGTGGCTTCTGTGCCCCATTGCTTCCTTAAGTCGGCACCAATGTTTGAAAGCTTGATCCATGTTCACCCTGTTTTGCTTCTGTTTTGATTCGCTTGAATCTGGCAAATGTAATGCTGAGAAGGAGCCATTTCTCAGCGCTATCACAGAGTTAAATAAATGTCTAAAATATTTCGTTATGGTTGTATTTTTTTTTTATTATTTTTTACATAAAAAAAGTATTTCGGGTATGTTAACTGTTTATATTTTGTGTACACTTGAGACAGATTTGAATGTCAACAAGTTTCTCACTCTACTGATTTCTATTGTTCTCCAGTCTGCACTAGTTTTGCATTGCATTGCATTGAAATGACTGTTGTCATTTCATGTTTTAACTTTTTGCTCTCTCTCTTTTATCTTCATAGTAGGTACACCTGGTCTGGCGTTCTGTTAGCTGTGTCATCATCCAGGGAAGACAGATCACCTGCTATTATCATCTAATATAGAACAGATGTGTGCTTCTGTGCTTTTTGTTTCTCTTGTTGTGTCTCTGTTCTGTCTTCTGTAACCCCAGTCGGTCGAGGCAGATGACCGTTCATACTGAGCCCGGTTCTGCTGGAGGTTTTCCTTCCTGTTAATGGGGAGTTTTTCTTTCCACTGTCGCTTCATGCTTGCTCAGTATGAGGGATTGCAGCAAAGCCATGTACAATGCAGATGACTCTCCCTGTGGCTCTACGCTTCTCCAGAAGTGAATGCTGCTTGTTGTGACTTTGATGCAATCAACTGGTTTCCTTATATAGGACATTTTTGACCAATCTGTATAATCTGACCAATCTGTATAATATGATTGAACTTGACTTTGTAAAGTGCCTTGAGATGACATGTTTCATGAATTGGCGCTATATAAATACAATTGAATTGAATTGAAAAGTTGTCGGACTTGTGATGTAGTCTACACACCTTTCTTGAGGGAGTAGTACAGGCTAAGTGCAGCTTTAATTCTAGTAGTTTTTTTGTCTTGGAATTCAGCTTCTTCTCTAAAGTTCAGTTTGCAGACGTTACAACAGGCTCCTAGCAAATTTATCATGGTTTTCTTGGAGAGTGGTGGCCCAGTGGTTAGAGGAGCACACTTGCATTCTGGGAAGACTGTAAGCACGAGACTGGAACCCCACAGACTGCCACCATAGGTCCCTGAGCAAGATCCTTAGTTATAAATTGCTCCCCAGGTGCTGTAAACCTCACCACTGTTCCCAAAGGGATGGGTTAAATGCAGAAGACAAATTTCATTGGAAAGACAAATAAAGATTTCTTTCTCTTACCTGAAATGTATTTTCTTGTTCTCTTTCTGTCGCCTCTCTGGTATAAAATTATTCATGTTTTCTTTTACGTTTTCGGCTTACAGTTATGAGGAGTTATTCTCCCTACATTTTCGATTTACATTATTTATATAGAGGCGATTCCCAACAAATGTTGTCTATGCACTTTACAAAAACAACATCCAACATCTTCACATAAATATCCAGTCAGTTCGATCCAATCATACAGACAGATTACGAGTCATTTCGCCCAGTTTTAAAACAATGCAGTCAAGTTCAGTTTATTATGCTAATTAGTAAAAAGAAAAAGTTTGAGTCACTGGCTGTGCAGCATTCACTCCTGCTGAACTAGAATGTAGCAGCAGTTCACAGTCAATTGCATCTCCTCGTTTACTTTGCAGAAATCCCTCATACTGACCATGATTGTGGTGGCAGTGGAGAAGAAAACTCCCTTTTTTTTAGAGCAGGAAACCCTCAGCAGAACCGAGCTCAGTGTGAGCGGCCATCTGACTGAGGGTTTAGAAAGACAGAGCATATACATAAAAAAACAGAAGTGCATTAAAGAAAAAGCAGAGATCAAATTGCAACAAATGATTCTGCAGTGGCTTTATCTAGAAATGCAGCGAAATAAATGAGCTCTGAGGCAGCAGAGAAAATTATGCCATGAAAAGCAGAACACCAAACAGTTAGTAGCAGAGATTATACATGCAGAAGTTAGGCGAGAGGGTTAAACATAGACATATATGATCAAATGTAGGTAAAGTTACAAATTTATAAATTGTATCGCTTGTCTATTTAAAAGGTACAACAAATCCACCCATCCATCCATCGTCTATATCCGCTAATCCTTGCAGGGCCACGGTGGGGCTGGTACCCGTCTCCAGGAGTCAATGGGCGAGGGCCAAAATGTATTCCAGAAATAAAATACACGCATAATTGATATTTTACTCTGTCATATGAATACAAAATTAATGTTTGTGGCCCCACCGCTCTGTTAAATCTGGGCTTGTACTTAGTTTTTTGTGGGTACTCCAGTTTCCTCCCAAAATCCAGAAATACACATTAATTGGTCATATTTTGTCTCCTGTGTCTGCTGCCGAACTGAGACACTCAACAGGACAATTAGGTACCGAAATTGGGCACCGGACCCCTGGGAACGCCACAAAAAAGCCCAGTCCTTTAATAAGATGCTGTTCTAATATAAAGTGGTTTTATAGCAGATTGTAGCAGAGGCTGTTCTTTAAAACTAAATGTAAAATAACATTCAAACATCAACAAATGTTCAAGCAGTAACACAGTGCTGGAATTTCTTATGTATGATTTTGCAGTTTAGAAGTTTTACAATTTGACCTTTTATTTATATTTGTTAGGAAATAAACCAGTTCTAAAATGTTTTTTTAAATCTCTTCACAATTCTTCGATGTATTTCTCATCAGTTTCATTCCGGTAAACTGAAACTGTATTTTTTATCAGTCATTCTTTCATCGTTAATTCCTAAAACAAATTTTCTTACTGCTATAATGAATGCTGGATGTGGTTTCTACTCTATGAGCTGCTGTTTCCACACTGCTAAAACGGAACTAAAAATGAGTACAATCTGTCCTTGACTTAAGCAGGTAAATAGGATTATCTGCCAATGGAATGAGTATTTTTACTCCTAACATAAGATAATTAGATATACTGCACTTGAAATAAGATGATGGAGATGAGTTGTTCCTATTTTAAGTGCAAAAATCTCATTCCATTGGCAAATCATCCTTTTTACCTGCTCAAATCAAGAGCAAATACACTCATTTCAAGAAAATTATACTTATTTTTAGTTCTGTTTGTTTTTGTAGTGTACTAACAGTCATAGTTAGTGCACTACACTAATGTATCAGGCCTGACACTGATCATACAGCTTATTTGTCCACAATAGCAATATGATATGTAAATAAGACATCATATGCCCATTCCTATTTCTTTTTGTATTTTTATTCTTATTTTCTCTTTTTCTTTGATCCACTGTATATAACTGATACACCTTTCCTACTTCTGCACCGTCTGTATGAGCCGATGTGGCAATCTTATCTTATCTTATCTTATATTGCTGTCTTTGTTTGGCCAAGAAAGTATTGAAGAAGTTTACAAGTTTAATATTATGTACAACCTGTCCTCAGTAGTAAACTAAATTCAAATACTTGTTTTCCGTTTAGAAAAAATCCACAGAGACTTTCTCAGATATGGCATATATGCTCTGGTATTGATAAACCCAGGATGATCAATGAAACAAAAAGTGAACTTACAGTTTAAAAAAGTTGTAGCCTCTTAAAATAGCTCAAATCACACCTTATCTGGAATCCCTTTTCAGTCATGATATGCACCATTAAAAAAAAAACCTATTATAATTACTTCCCACTTCTTCAAATGTCTGTAATAAAAGGCAATTTATGTCGTCCATTTTGACATCTAATCCAGCCCTTAGACGGATGCTTTGATTACCTATAATCATTTCTTGACTAGAATAAAAGCCTTTTTCAGTTAAAGGAAATTGTCCTGATGTTTACTGAAATTGCCTTTGCAACTTTTGTCATTAAACAAACTTGATGACAGAGGGATGCCAAAGAGGTGCTGTTGGTTAAAAGGATTTTTTGGAGATTAAAAGAGAGAGAAAAAAAAAGCCCCAGAAAAACCCGACGCAGCACATTTGGCTGAGAAGCCGTCAGTAAGTGGAAGGATCACTGGTCCAGAGCTAGGAGTGCACAAACAATTAACGAGGGTGGGGACTATGGCGAGGGTAATTTTGTTTACCTAAAAACTTTGCAGCACGCAGGGCGGCTGTGATTAGCGTGGCGGTTATGACTGTTGTTATCCACAGAGTCATTGTGCTCAACCTGTTGTCAGTTTCAATTACTGCCGTCTGTGGCTCCAGATCCTCGCACAGCTTGTGCAGCTCCCCCTGACAGCCTTATTATCGTTAAAGGAAAATCCATACACATCAGGTTTTCTTTGTGTCTTTGCACCCTTAACAAAGTATGATAGAGAGGATAAATTCATGCTACGCCCTGCGCATTTCATGTTCGGATCCACTCTCCTCCTTTCTGCTCGTGAAAGACACAAACGTCTGCCGAGTCGAAGGAAGGGCAGTTCATGTTTTTGAGTTCAAGTGGAGCACCTTTGATGTGCAGCTCCAGCTCTGGTAAAGCAGTGGGAGCCCGGAGTGACAGGTGTGTGTTGGTGAGCTCACTGACCTCTTGACAGACACGATATCTGCTGGTTGTAATTGGTCTCTGTTCCATGTGCTTTATTCTCTATTTGTTGGCCTGCCTCTTGACAGGAAAAGATGTGTTATTGATCTGCGCTTTAAAGACACGAAGAACATATAAGATAATGGTAGCAGTTTGACGTGGCATCGCATCGTTCAATACACGGAGACGACTGGTAAAAATGCGGGCCATCTTTCGTGGTTATTATCCTGGTTGGCTCATTTCAAGCAGGAAAAACAACCTGCTTCCTAAATTGCTATTGGCTCTAAATGAATTAATGAGAGGCACTCTTCACAGACATGGGCAGAGATCCCTGCACAAGATACAATGTAGCCATCATAGTAACCACAGGGTGTAATACAAAGATTTGGCAGGGTTTTTCCTCTAGATAGTCCTTCTGATGCAAAGGGATTTAAACCCAGTTCCTCCAAATTATAATTCAATAAAATTGTATTTATATAGCGCCAATTCATGATACGTATCATCTCAAGGTGCTTTACAAAGTCAAATTCATTTAGAATATACAGATTGGTAAAAAAGTTTCCTATCTAAGGAAATCCAGTTGATTGCATCAAGTCTTGACAAGCAGCATTCACTCCTCCTGAAGGAGCGTAGAGCCACGGGGAGAGTCGTCTGCATTGTCCATGGCTTTGCAGCAATCCCTCATTCTGAGCAAGCATTAAGCGACAGTGGAAAGAAAAACTCTCCTTTAACGGGAAGGAAAACCCTCCATCAGAACCAGGCTGAATATGAACGGTCATCTGCCTCGACCGACTGGGGGTTAGAGAAGACAGAGCAGAGACACAAAAAGACATAGCTGATGGTCCAGGTCCAAAAAAGCACAGAAGCACACATTGATCCAGGAATCTTTTCTACATTATATAGTAATAGTGGATGATCAAATTATAGTCAAAGAATTAAACCCCTACACCATGGAGGGCCTCAGAGTAATGCATATAGAAAAGAAAAATGTCTTTGCTCGTCTACTGAGATGTAATTTACAAGAGTGCCTTATCAAAGTGCTTACATTCTCAACAGTGTATTTGTTTTTTACGTGTTAGGTATTTAGTAGGTTATACACAGCATAAGTCCAAATAGACCATAACGTAGGCTACTGCAGTCAGAGCAACCTGAATATGCTAACGCTTCATTAGCATGCTAACATCAGCGTGTTTACATCAAGTTATGGTCAATCTGGTCTAAAACGCCTGAGAAAAGTGTTCACATGTCTGAGCTGCAAAGTGTCTTCTCTCTTGTGTCCTGAAATTCTATTGAACACTTTTTCTGTCAGTTCAGAAGAGGAACATGTCCAAGAAACATTTTAAACGTCACCACAAAAAGCAGGCTTCATTTCACCCGAGCGCTCACTTTCTAAATTACTTGCACACAAAGACTAGAAGCTGTTGTTTGAAATGAAATATTAAACAGCCTTTTAATGGTGAATGTCCTTTTAATATAGGGAAAGTTGTCGTGTAGTTGGACTCTGTGCTAAGTGCTAAGTGGATACAATACGACAGAAAAGCGCAACTGCCACGAAAACATAGATGAGTCAGGGTCAGAGGTAAACCCCCAGATTCCACATCCTCCAAGCTTTGGTTCACATATGTCTGAGCAGCTACATTGTCGCGCTAATTAATGAGAACGGTTCCAAATTCTCCGTGACTAGTCTGAACGCTACCGTCAGCAGACCCGCTCTCCGTCGTTCACAATTATGGAACAACTCCAGTTTTCTTTTTACCTTCTGGTCCATCAGGCTCTGGCCGGGTCAAGCTCCTATGGGGTAAAAGCGGTTCCATAATAAACTTGTACATAAAAGGATAGTTGTGTCCATATTAGTCAGAAGTTGTGCATAAAAAACATTTGTAAACTCATAATAATTTAAATCGCATTCAAAAGATACAACATACAGTTTAAATAGTTACAACTTCAATAACTAATAAATACAAATTTCAAGTTTAAATTTGTGCTTTACTCTTTATGAACACAAACAGCAGCGGCTGCTTGAGAATACGGATTTTTTCTTTGAGAATACGAATTCACAACAGTGGTCTGACATCACGGTTTCCAAGGCTGGTTAATGGAGCAAAGAGTGCGAAGATAGGAGCCGCGCATGCGTTCTTCAGACTGACCGTCTCTGAATGCAACGCTGCTGCAGCTTCATTCCAGACAGCGCAGAGCTCACAGTGGTAAGTTAAACACTCCCTTTTCTGCTGCTGTTCTTCAAAAGTACGTTTTCAGATCGTTTGAGGCGAGAACATTATACTTTTAAGCTTTCCTATGTGGCCTGTTTACAGAATTAGTGCGTAATTTTAATAAAAAGTCCGACGTTGAGCGTCTGTGCCAACTGGTAGGTTTTTTAAGACTGACAGCCTATTTCCTACTTTTATCTTTAAAAAAACAACATTGAGGATGGTATTAAACATGTGATCACGTTGAAATTGTGACTATTTATCTGTAAAGAATTAAAATGAAAACATAATTTTTATAACAGTAAAGGGAGTAGGGTTAAGCTACTTTGTTGCACCTACTAACCTTCACAGCATTGCTCATTAAGGAAAAGTTATTTCTGTCTGCACCTTTACAATGATTAATCTATAAATTGTGTGCAGTTAGTTCAGTTAATTCTTTCAGTTAAATGGTAGAAATACCAGAGAAGGGAAGCCATTTGTTACATTTACTACTATACATATATTAATCTGCATGTTAACCACATATAGTTTTATGGTGTAAAAAGGTGAGAATTGAAAAAAACAATTATGGTAACATTTGGCATTTTTTTTATTTACAGTAAGAAACAGAAACAAAAATGCGAGGATAAACACTTCTGTGCCTATCCTCCAAATATTTTTTAATGAAGGGGACCTGAAACCAGCCTTCAGGCTAAGAAGGGCCACCATCGTCCTCCTCCTTTAGCTGCTGCCCATCAGAAGGTCCATGGATGGCCACAGGAGATAGAGGTGCTGGTGACCCTCTGCTGGCTGGCCTGTGGAGCATCCTATAGGGAAACAGCTTGCCAGTAAGATCTCTTACCTTCTTGTCCTTAAATAGAGCCAACAATGACACACAATTGATACATAGATTATATTAATTGGATAGAAGATTAAGACAGATCAGCATATTACCTAAATTACAAGTTAATTTTATATTTGGTACAGGTCAAGTGGAGGCATGCTACAACAGGCACCACGCCAAGGCTGATAAACATCATTGAGCGTGTCTTTGGTGGTCTGAAGACACGATGGCGTTCCATCTTCTTAAGGGTGCTGGAGGTCTGCCTGACGTTTGCCCCAAAAGTAATCGCCGCCTGCTGCATCCTTCAAAATATTAGTATAGAGGCAGGTGACCAGCTGGACGTGGAGGATGAGGAGGTTGACCCAGAGGAGGATGTCCATCCAGCGGCTGAAGACAGGGAGCTGCTCCAGCTGGCTGCATGTTTAAGTGAACATGACTACATCTAACCTAATGTAGATCAGTTCTAGTCATGTCCACATGCTGCTTCATTTCATTTTTTTCACTACCTGTAAAAATACATAAAATGATCAGTAAATTAATTTCCATTCCAACTATTTTTAATTGTATGTTTGTAGGTGTTGTCTATTTGTATAAGATGTGAATAGAAGTTATTTCTTTGTTTTAAACCACGTTAGTAACTGTTAATTTGTTGAATATGTTACACCTTCATTCTGTTCCAAAGTTAAAACATTTGTCTAAAATAAATATCTGTATTTTTTAGTATATTGTTACTATTGTTTTCTTTCCCTCTTTCTTCTCTCGATTCTTCGTGTCCTCACTCAGAGGAAACTCACTTAGATAGGAAAAACATTTATAGATTTATTTATAGATTTTATATTAGGGCTGGACGATATAGAAAAAAGCATATTGATAAAAAAAATGCATATTGATCGATAGATAATTATCAAAAAGATTTAAAACCTGGCTCTTATAATATTGCTAAATGACTTACTTTTAATATATCACACACAAACATTCAATCCCAATTTAATTCTTATTTAACCAACATTTTTAATTATAACTGATTTTTTTTTTTATGAAAAATGACTTAACTTAAGAGACCTGGGTGATGTTATTAAATACTGACAAAGAATAAACTAAAGTGACCGGCGCTGTTAGAGAAAAACTTGCAGCCCGGAACTTTATATCACGGATTATGAGTGGCGAGTTTGAAGCCAGGTTTTTCAGCTGCAGAAAACAGCAGCATGTCCATCACTATGAAGCACGTTACTGCATGCGTGATGTCCTTACGCCGCCAGCACGCTTTGTCATTTTATCACAAAGAACGGAGCCCAGTAGCTGCTATACCTGCTTTGTTTTGGAAGAACTTCCATAAGATTCCTAAGAAGATGACGCGCAGCAGCGCGGGGCTAAAACAGCTCGTGCTGCTGCGGTAGTGAGCGGCTTACGTGATGAAACAAGTTGGTTGCGTTACCAGACTTTGTTTTTACCGGTTCCTTGCAAGTTTTACAGTTCACTGTGGTTTATTTCAGTCAGGCTGGCGAACTAGTAAAACCCCGTTTTGGGACCGTTTCCTCCGCCGCTCCTTGCTGCGGCATATTCACGTGCTCTGTGTTGTGGTTTGAGAGGGCGGCGCTTTGTGACGGCGTGCCTGGGTCCGCGATTACGATTGGTCGAGAGGAAGCAGTGACTGTAGCATCAACAAATATAAGTTAAAAGGAAGGAAGGAAAACTGTCTCTATAACCAACTTTTATCGACCCTTTTTTCCCCTTATTGTGCCACACGTCTTTTGACTGATATATATTGTTATTAAATTATGGTGCAGCTCCATTTTATATGCTGCTGTCATTGTTTGGAGACATTTACAATTTATTCCAGCAATTATTGAGTTAATAAAGCAACACGTGTCAGCCTGATAAACACAAAACAAATAAATCACTCTTTTTTTTTAAATTACGCACTAACTCTGTAAACAGGCCACGTAGGGAAGCTTAAAAGTATAATGTTCTCGCCTCAAATGATCTGAAAACGTACTTTTGAAGAACAGCAGCAGAAAAGGGAGTGTTTAACTTACCACTGTGAGCTCTGCGCTGTCTGGAATGAAGCTGCAGCCGCGGTGCATTCAGAGACGGTCAGTCTGAAGAGCGCATGCGCGGCTCCTATCTTCGCACTCTTTGCTCCATTAACCAGCCTTGGAAACCGTGACGTCAGACCACTGTTGTGAATTCGTATTCTCAAAGAAAAAATCCGTATTCTCAAGCAGCCGCTGCTGTTTGTGTTCATAAAGAGTAAAGCACAAATTTAAACTTGAAATTTGTATTTATTAGTTATTGAAGTTGTAACTATTTAAACTGTATGTTGTATCTTTTGAATGCGATTTAAATTATTATGAGTTTACAAATGTTTTTTATGCACAACTTCTGACTAATATGGACACAACTATCCTTTTATGTACAAGTTTATTATGGAACCGCTTTTACCCCATAAGCTCCGCTATTGCAATCGTAGTAAACATGAGGAAGAACGGTGTAAATAGAGATCGTTAACCACAAATTAAAATACTTTTTGCAAACATTCACAATAAAATGAACTTAATTCCAGTTGCCTCCATTTTAAGCCCGTTTGCTGTTGCGATGACCCGGATAACTGAGAGTTTGCACAGACAATAAAATGAAATGTTTTATTTAAATATCAGATGCAAACCACTCTCTTTGCACCAAATAAGGAAACAGATTTGTCATTTCATGTAGTCGACTTCGCTTTTCACGGACTCACAGAGGCCGTCTGGAACGGAACGAACACGTACAGGAGCCGAGGATGCGGACTTACAGGGTTAGGCTCTCCCTCAATACTAACTCATGCGACAACTAACTGCTAATACCTGGCACAGATGCATAAGGTAAAGGAGAACTAAAGTACAACTGGGTACTCCATTTATTACAGCAATAGTGTTCAGCTTTCTTCCCACTGAGGTTACTGAAATGGACAAGCTGAAATGATGCCGGCACTCGTAGCATTTTAAAAAATTGAAATAGACTTTTAGTGGATATCATGGATTTTATTGTATTATCATATTGCTTTTAAAGAAATGTTGATCACAGCTGAGTATGTTAATGTGATGTTTGTTTTTATCTGTCCTTTTATTTATTTTATAGGCTAGCTTTTTTAATTTTTAAGCCAGGCACTCTTATTTGTCCTGTTGTATTTTGACTCGTGGAGCCTCTTGCTCTTTGAGCATGCCTTGATGTTGAGACAAATGGTTTTGGGTATGTTTTTGCATAGTGTTCGTGGGTATGTATGTGTCTTGAACCCCTGCAAAACAAATCTACCAACAGGTATAAATAAAGTAACCTTAAACCTCATTTCAGAACATAAGCAAGGAGGTGAAATATTAACCCGAATGGACCAAGGCTTCTAAACGATGCTGCGGTAAGCGCTAAGATAATTAAAGCAAAATGTGTTTTCTTACTTAATATAAGTAATAAACCCAACATCCTCTTTTAGACCTTTATTGCACAGATACCTTTATCAGCCTCTCTCTTCACCAAAGTAGTATGCTGTGCGTGGAAAAAAAATAAAAGTTTTTTTTTTTCTTCCTTTTAAAATCAAATTAATTGCATTTGGGAATTCCCCCCGGGCAAGGATCCCGTGCAACATTTTAATCCTTATGTGGAGTGAAACATACATATATAATGCATGCACTTCGGATTGCGCTTAATATGAAAAGTAATTAAAAAAGAAATCATTTTAATTCAGCATGCTTATCCCAGCAGGGTTTTAGAAACCGGCGTAGGCAGAGATGATGAAAGGGGAAGGTGTGGGGAAAAGGGATGAGTGGGGCAGGAGGAGGCAAATGAAAAGAGGGGATGCCGCTGTTGCACTGTCATGTAGGAGGCAAGTGGAAGTCCCCCCCCCCTCCTCCTCCTAAAATAACAGACACCCCCCTGGATCCTGGATCCCGAGGCTGTGCACGATTTTGTCATCGCACACACAGAGCGTCACACCCAGCTTGTTCAGCCGACTGTTTTTAACCCTCTGAAAAAGGATGGAACTATAAATAAAGAAAACAAATCTTTACCTCGGTGCCAAGATTTCAAATGATGTCGTATAAAGTCCTTGGTTCATTTGTGACTTTCGCAACCTGCCACTTCACACAAATAAATGTGTTTGGTTCCTTCAAGCAGCTCTTAAGCATGCTATTATTTCTTCAGCCATTCACAGATGGCTGCCCTCCGCTTCCCGGGGAGAATTACAATTATCAAGAGGTGTCTAGCTTTATTTTCACACGCTGTAGATGAGTTAACGCGAGGCAATAAGTCTGAAGAGCCAGATACCAGCAACCTTCAGATGTTACTGTTTCTACAGCGACTGAAGGAGAGGATTTCATGTTAGACATTTATTTTATTAAAGGTTTCTTTTCAAATATCTCTGCCGGTCTACCGCTCTATACCATTTTGACATTTTTTGGGATAGAATTGACACAGAGTGCTTTGAGGGGTGGTGTAAAAAAAAAAAAAAAAAAAAAAAAAAAAGAAGTAATTGCCCTCTTGCAGATTTAGTGAATTCTTCTCACGCTTACATTTTTCAGCTCATCAAACAAATTCAAAAGCCTGTAGACTGAGTAAAATAAACGAGTTTAGTAAATGATGTAAACTAGATAATGATGATTTTATTAATTAGGGGAAAGAAGCAATCCTAGCCAAATAGGCCTTATGTGAAAAAGCTATTGACCATAAACCTTATAACTAATTGTTCCAGCCTCTACTATCCTCACAATAACTGGCAAGTAGGTTTTTTATAGTGCTGTGGAGGGATTTTGACCCACTCTCCTTTAAAGGGGAAGTCCGGTCAACAAGGAAAAATCAGGGGACCATTAGCTATAACTAAAACTAATACGTTTGTGGTTATTTAATGAACTTATCTTTAATCAATAAGAAAATAAAAACATAAATTGTCATCTGGATCACTGTGTATGGGGGCGGCCATTACTGCCCATATTTGGGCAGTAAGGGCCGTCTGACATCACATCCTGCGACGTGGAAAAGCGGACTTTGCTCTTTCCAAGCAAAGTCAATAGGAGCCGTTCTACACAGCTGCGATCATCAACAATTTTTCTGGATTTCCAGAGGACCTTACCACTGACATTCGCAAGAGCTATTGTTACAGCAACAATGCGCACGTGCATGGCCATCGGATGTTCCAACACAACTGGTAAAAGTAGAAAAAACATTGCTTATTTCAACTTTCTGATTCATGAGCCACCGGGCTTGTTGCTGGATTGCCAACTTGAAGAGAGTGGATTTGCCATCTAACTTCTGGCCAGAGAGAAAACACGGCATTTGCAGCGACCATTTCGAAGAAGAATGTTTTGAACATGACATGAGAGCTAGGATTTTCGGTAAGTTATTTTTTAATTTAGAATTTTTAATTTAGAATTTGAGGGGATGGTTACCGACCAGAGGGGCGGAGGGATACCACATGTGATGTGGTACCAAGTCCTGACTTTGACTAGGCCATCGGTGGATTTGCTGTTGCACTTTAGATTACTTCCCTGCAGCATAACCCCAGTTTGGTTCAGTTTAAGGTCACCAACTGAGAGCCAGGCCTTCTCCTTCTGGGTTGTCTGTTGCCTTGAGCCTTGTCTTTAGCTCAAGGTATGATCTATTGCTTTTCGCGATCTTCTTGCCCACTTCATGATGTCAGGTTATATTTAAGGCTCTACTTTCCAAAAACATGTGGTTAATCAAAGGTAATTCATGATCCATTAAGAGTGGGTGATCTCTTCTTCACATAGAGCCAAGCTAATTTAGATAGTTATTTTTCCTTAATGGTGTCACAACAACATATTTATTATTTCTGTGGATTTGGGGGATATAATATGAGCTGCTGTGCACTGATGAGGCTGTGTGAATGTCAAGAGCGGGTACACTAAAAGACGTGCTCATGGGCAGCCAGCTTTGTTCCTTCCCTCATGTAACATTCACAGCTTCTTTGTCCCTGCTGCTGACTGCTGACGTCACTCTCTGCTCCCTGTGCTGCTCTGGTTATTACCCACTGATGACCTGCACCTGTGACTGCTCTGGTTGTTTCTTTTCAGGCACCAGATTCTAGAAAACGCTTAAGTGAGTAGACCTTCCAGCGTTCCTGGACCGCCTCCCCGTGAGTGACTCAGGTTGTTCTGTGGTAGTGATGGTGAGATGAGGCCTCGCGAGGAATTGAACCACTTGAGCCAATTGGTTCAGGAAAGGGTTCAGTTCACGAAGCTTCATCTGCACATGAAACCACCTAGTGGCTAAGTGCATAATCACAGTCAGCAATGTAAATGAGCCTGCCTCTATTTGTATCTTTTAGGGGCCTTGGGAATTATCGTTAATAAGTAGTACCCATTAATGTATCTTATGATTATCACATCTGTATATACATGTTTTTTTTACATGTTCTGTGTATATTTTTATTAAGTACAACATTATATGGCAGGCTCTGTATGTTTTTCATTTTAATCAAGTGGCATGGGCTTAAACAGACAGAGTGCTTGTGCAACTTGGACAGTCACCTGCAAAACAGGTTTATTCAGAAATAAGAGTTTTTCAACAGTTTTTGGTTTTAATAGATTGTTTTTAAACACCAGTTTTGTTTGTTTTTTATTAAGAAGATTCCATTAAAATAACCACAACTATATACCATGAACAAAAGCTGAAAATCTAAAACATAGTCATTGTTTTTCATAAAAAAACTCAAAATATCATAAAAGTAGAGAAAAGTACATTAAACACCAAAAACAAACAAAATGGTCCTAAATTACTGGATAGACATGATTTGTGTGTGGAGAAATATTATACAGTTTTTGCTATGATTTTGTAATGTATTTGATTCTAAGATGCGTTAGGTTTTTTGTTGAATCCCCAGCCCCCCCCCCCCCCAGATTGCGGTTTTAATATATCATTTTTAAATGCTGGTTTGGGCACCTCTGCTCTCACTTGTCTGTATATAGTTTTGCTCCTATGTAGATCAGTGCTGTTGTCTGTAGATCTGTGTCTGTGTATATAGCCTATATAACAGTATATATACATACATGCTTATATATATATATATATATATATATATATATATATATATATATATATATATATATATATATATATATATATATATATATATTGGAGGAAAGAGAGAGATTTATGTGTGTAATAATTTGTGTGTATATTAGATTAATATGTAACTGCAAAATATGTAAGTGCATGTACATTTTTCATCCAGTTTGACTTCAGTTTAAATAGTATTGGTTCTGAATAAATATGTGTAATCTGACTGAAAGGTCACGATCACTGTGCACATATGATTAAAATGAGATCTGAGCTGCCTCCTATTCATTTTGACAGCAGCTGTCTGATCTGTGATCTGACCCAAGATGGCCGCCCTGTTGGCACGTCAGCCTAGCGGCGGGCAGCGTACAATGGGGCGTCTACGTATAAGATGTCTATGGACAGGACGCTCATGGTCTGTGAAATCCGAAGCTTTTTCCCATAGTTGCCTGATGAGGTGGTCTCCAACTTCTAGTGCAGCTGCTGGTGCTGGCTTTGTCATCTCCCCCTGAAGGAGGCTGACTTTGGTCCAACATTTTCATGAGGGGAACCACTTTGGAGGCAGAAACATTCTCCTCAGCAGGCAACTCAGCAGCAGCAGCATCATAAAATGAAGACAACAAAGAAAGGTGCCCTGCAACAATGTTGAACTCCTCTGATGTTAATAAAGATGCTATGCCAGTGTGTGGGCCAGCTGCACCTCACCTATAAACAAAGAAACAGTGAAAATACATGTTGATGAAGCACAGGGTAAATCTTATTACCAAAGGCTTTGTCATGTGCAGAAGGAGTCCTACAATGGAAATCAGCACTTTTATTTGACCTGCTTCCCTTTCATAAGGTGAAAAAAACACATTTGGCATGTGGGGGGCGTGTTTGACCAGTTTCCCAAATATGGTTGTAGCCAATCAGAGTGAAGCCAACTAGGTAGCGCCACATATCGTGACCGTACCCAACCCTTTTTACTGAGGAGGGAAATCTGGCCTGCCAAAACAACCCCCTACAAAAAGGCGAAGTTATATCTCAAAATTGCATTATTTGGAGAATTTACATATGCAGCAATATCAACTACATGAAATAGTTTATACAGTGATGTCACCACTCCTTAAATACATTAAATCTTCATTTAAAAACAGATATTTGTATTGAGTGGGATTGTCTGTGAGTGAAGTAATTTTTTTATGCCTAAAACATTTGTCAGTGATTTGATAAAACAGCATTGTGTAGGATATTGATGTATAATCCTACTGGAGAAGTTTCATTTTATTGCTCAGAGTTGCTTGACGACGAGTGCAGCAGCAGCCGACGGAAATTACAGCTGCAGATATTCTGACACTCTACCTTGGCCATGTTGGGATGAGAGGGGGGGGGGGGGGGGGAATTCTCCAGTCTGCTGCCCATTTACTCCACAGATACGAGCTGCTCGGCTTTTACTGAATGTTTACTCCTCAGGGGGAATTGGCTCCATCCTGTTGAAGTCCGGGTCACCTGCTCCCCCTGCTTACTTTCTACTGCCGCTGATTTTCCACCACTTTAGTCGACCTCCTTTTCCCACACGGTGCAGCCGAACGGGGGATAACATCAGCAATAATCAGGTTTGTGATGCAGTTTCCTTTGAACCTAAGTCTGCTTAATAACAGAAATGAAGCCGCAAAAACCCTGACAAACATAATTATTGGGGTTCAATCCCGCGTGAATCCTTTGTCCTATGAATGCACGATGTCTACGAAAGCAAAGGTTTAGACGAGGGGGAATGGCATGCAAAACAACAAGGAGCAAGCTGGTTTTGGACCACCTTGCAACCGTCACATTATCAAACGGTTAGAACTTAAATAGGTGGCTCAATAAATAGAAAATATATTACGGCCTTCTTCAGATAAGCCGGGTTTTCAGTGGCTTCACTGTGTGCTCCTCGCTCCCATCGCTAAAGGATTTTTTCGGCACCAGGGCAGACTGAAAAAAAGAAAATGTTGTGGGGCCCATTTTGATCTTTATATACCATACATATTGTGCTTATGTAAGCACACAACTTCAGAACATCTGTTGGACCTTCTTTTAAACCTTGTATGAGGCATTTATGCACAAAGTAAATCAGTTAACTTGCCCTGAACTCCTCTTCTTCATCGGTGTTTACTAGACACCTAAAAATGATTGGTCAAAAAATGCTGGTAATTGCTGCTGTTCATAATTTAATATACTTAGACTCAAAAAAAACAAACAAACCCAGTTTTTACTGAAGAGACATAACACCAAATCATGATACTTCGCACCACCGTGTTTCACTGCAGGCATTATGTTTCCCTGGAGGTGTGCAGCGTTTCTTCATGTTTAATCTCGGTGTGAACTTTACTTTTTAGAGTTGTGGCCGACAAGTTCAGCTTTGATTTTTCTTTTACCATGAAACATCCAACCAGTTTTGGGGATATTTCAGAGCCCTGCTACATACGTTATGATGATAAATTTTGTGTTACCTTCTCCTGACTGATATTTTCATCCAGTGAGCTCTGTCTCACTCGATGATTACATCCAGGCCAGACTAATGGTCTTTGTGTAACATCTTTGCAAACTGTGCATATAGCTAAAAGAGACCAATTAGGAACTGTAAGGAAAATCCAATTAAGACAACAGAACTTTATGCCTGATTAATTATGTTTTGTCATGGAACTTGATACTGAAATTGAATCAAAAAGTGCCTATGTATTTGTTTAAACATATGCACATTTATGTAACCAAATCATAAAAGTTATTTTTATTATTTACATTTGAACCTTACCAGTTTGTTAATCTCTCAGTTGAACTTAACAGGATAAATGTCACATTAAATCTGGAAAGACTTTGGCAATGATTTACCCTGGTCTAAATTTTAATCACAAAAATATGTATTTTATTTACTCATTAGATTCGCTTTGAGATTAGTTTTAAATGTGCAATAATCAAACAAACACAAGAAAGACCTCCTATACAGTGTTGTCTCTGGCATGATAAGTTAAGTGGGGCACAAAAACTCAACACTTATTAGCAGCAACTAATTAACTAATACAGACAGATTAGCATAAACCAACACACTAGAAAAATTACAAATAAAGGCTCACTAATAATATTAATTTATTAAACAGAGAAGATTCACGTCAATCCTTCAATGAGCCAGCAAGGACAACCAACACTAAATTGTAGCACACTTTCCGGCAGAACGTAAGTGTAACGTGTGCAATTCAAGCATTTTGATTGGACGATCCAAGCTTGGAGCCAGATGATTTGTGCCCCACAGCTGTCTACTGAGAGTGTGTTGGGCGTGTGCACTGTGATTTCAGATGTTCATCATTTAATAAACATCAGTGGGCCGGTCCTAATATCAAGGTGCCTCAAAGGGATTTAGCCTACTGAGCTTGTTAGTATTCTGGCAGATTTAGATATATAGACACAAATCTTTCTAACAGAATTTTATTGGTAAGGGAATCGTTCTTTTTTACAATATTGCTCTATAAAGAATGATCCTGTCCCGCTGATTATTGTGAACATAGAGCTACGCAGCGACATCTGGTGGGGCCTGGCCCCACTGGCCCCAAATACAGAGGCCACAGGCCCTATAACATGAAAAGTGATGGCCAAGTGGTTAGAACAGGTCTGAATCCCACAGAATGTTCCCCGGGACGCCCACTGTTCCCTAAATGGGATAAATGTAGAGAACTATTTTCATCTGGATGTATGTTGCAATGACAAACATGATGATAATGGACACCGCCATGCTCTGTTGGGGGAAGTTTGTGTTGTCAGTATAGTAATGAGCTAAACTATGGTAGTTAGTTTATGTTATTTACCAAAGGACAGCAGTAAATATAATTTTAAATACAGTATATATGTATATGGAACATGTACAACTGCAACTGTATACAGTTTCAGGTACAGATTGGACTTTTACATTCAGTTTGGCGGGGCTCGGCACGAGCTCGATTACTTTCATATACGGAAGCCCTACAGTTGTGATCCGTGTCTCTATAATTTCATCAGCTTGTTCATAACAACAACAACAACAAAAAATAAAATGAATGAATAATTGAAGTATCCAAGTGAAGATCTAAATGTTAACATACTGACGGGTGATTACAGAATCTTTTTCATGGTCAAGAGACATCTCTTGACATCATTGCATCAAGAAAACAAGTCATTCTTGAAGAAGGGGCCACATCACTATGTTCCAGCAGCTGCGTGACCACAGACGTGGAAAGTTCCCTGTAGAGCCGCTCTGATGGTGGGTGGATTCTCTGGTTAGACTTGCGCCAGAACAGTTCCCAAACAGCAGCCTTTGGACAAATTAAAGGAGTTTGAATACATTTTCGTTCCTTCTATGAAAAAAGTGATATGATGAGACTTTCACAGTCACCGCAGCTGGTGATATAGAACATGATCCTAAGCTTCACACTCCAGCAGCATTGCAGTTTTCACAGGTTCTGTGTCTCTGCTGCTTCTGGGCCAAGTGTGATTTATATCTGTGTGAGACTGAGTACATATATTTGAATTATTCAACCCAAAATGCCTTTTGCATTGACGCCATCGAAGGGGAATAAATTTGGGAGCAACAATAAATAATAAGCTGTTTTCAGATGGCAGAGGAAAGCTGGAGCATGTGCAGCTATAGGTCCCTGACACTGATCATGTGTGTGAACATAAATCTATAGTGAATCCAGAGCGTCTCCTCTCAGGCCCATCAGGGAGCACATGCCACATGCAGGCTCTTCACACAGCCTGCTGGACAGGAGAGTCGGGCACACAGCAGATCTGCTTAGTTACTTTATCATGAAGTGTTACTCATGGGACAACAACACTTGTCAAAGTGAATATTGTAAGAAATCTTGGTCCCGCAAGGCCATGCTCCTATGATTTAGTGACCTTTTGAGAATGTGCCCCATTTAAGTGATGGGTGTTTTTAAAGTGACCGCCAAGCTGTGGAAGATTGGCCAGAGGATATTACCATCACTTGATGGCGATTGAATAGCTGGATGTCTTATTTTGTCTTATTTTGCTTAGTTTCATGTTTTATGCTTACTTTTTAAAAAAAACTTTCCTTATTTCCATATCTCTTAAAATAGATAAAAATACACACAATACAACCACAAACGAATTTTGGTATCTCAATGAAACAGCACAGTGCACAGTTAGAAATAACTGAGGAGGACAAAAAAAACAAAACAAAGTAAATGCTTTATAGAACCACATTCAGCTGCAAATACAGCTGCAGGTATTTTAGGCAATGTTTTGAATACTGTAAGATGGCAAATTTTAACCTTTCTTGTTTGCAAACTCAGTCAGATTGGGTTTAAATCAGAACTTTAAATAAGAAATTCAAATAGGCTTTCAAGTTATTTAATTTAACTCAGTTCAATTCAGTTCAAGTAATCTGTTATTTCCAACTGGAAATTAAAGTTTCCAGTAACTGTCTTCTGTTTTAATGCTGGAACGGGAACCTCGGCCACAGATTTAGCACACTCCAGCACCATTTTGATCCCCTGTCGAAGAATCTCCACATGATGCTGCCATCACCATGTTTCACTTTCACTCAATGAATGGTAAATGGAATGAATTCATATGGCAAGGCAAGGCAAATGTGATTGTATAGCACATTTCAGTACAAGGACAACGACAAGGGCTTTACATGATTAAAACATAGGAAAATACAAACAGAATAAAAGCAAGTAAAATATAAAATAAAAAAAATATATAGTGCTACTCATACAGACCAATAAAATAAAGTGTCCTAAATATAACTGATTTTTATTTAGCAAATAAAATAATGTTTTATGTAACCCGGAGTTGCATTGTGAATGGGTTGAACACATTTCAAATGTTGTTCTGAATTAATTAAGCTAATTTAACCTCATTCAATATTCTTTAAGACAAACTTTGGTTCTCTTAGATCTGCAGTG
Source organism: Fundulus heteroclitus (assembly GCF_011125445.2). Classification (NCBI taxonomy): domain Eukaryota; kingdom Metazoa; phylum Chordata; class Actinopteri; order Cyprinodontiformes; family Fundulidae; genus Fundulus; species Fundulus heteroclitus. Next base: position 25,894,611 of record NC_046383.1, on the reverse strand, counting down.
AACCCGAGATTCACTCAATCATTGTTATGATGATGGTTTTCAACTATTACCTTTGTTTCTTGTGCGTGTACACAGCTCCTTAATTTCATTAATCTTAATGTTGCTTAGTAGTTTAGTGAAGTTTCACTAGACTAGTAAAGAGGATTTGTTGATTGAAGTATAGTGTTGATTCAGATAAACAGCATTCTATGCACTGCAAAAACAGAACTAAAATAAATAATATTTTCTTGAAATGAGTGTTTATTCCATATGTGTGCAGAGTTTGCTGTGAGAAGAACGCCAGTACTTGAATCATCCTTTCAGTTATTGTCTTAATGTCAGCTGTTTGGGCTGATATTCACCAGACAATACCTTACAGACCAACAGTTATTTAATAAACATTAAATATCTTAAAAACATGGCTAATGGCGCGACAGTATATTAGAAACAATCTGTCGTTTTCCGAAGATCGAAGAGGAGATTCATGGATGGAGTTAAAGAGGACATGAAAGTAGTTTGTGTGACCGAAGAAGATGCAGAAGACGGGGTTAGATGGAGACAGGTGACTCGTTGTGGCAGCCCCTGAAAGCCAAAAGACAAAAAAAGAGATGTTGTTTTTCTTCCGCTCACACGTTGTAAACTCCTGGCAAAAAATAATTACGTTTGTGGTTGTAACAAGACAATGTTTTAAAAACTGAAAGGCCATGAATCCCTTTGCAGGTTCTAGAAGTTCATCCGGATAGCCGCTGTAAAGGTTAATGTTATCTGGCTTATTTCTTATTTTCTCCCACATCGTATGAACAAAAGGTGGCTGCATCTGAGAATTTCTGGAGGCAGGCCCTCACATGGCTGAAGGTGAGAAAGGCTGAAAGAACCCGGTGAAATACTGTAAATCCTGACTGACCTGTAATTTACCCATAAAGCGCAGGTTAATTTCCCAGTCAGAGGAGATTGATCTGTGAAACCAACAATCTGGTAATTAATGCAAATTGTGTTTAGAAAGCAGTAGCTAATTCTAGGGCCCAATACCCACCCCCTTTGGCACTTTTGCCACAATCAGATGCAAACAACAGTGTGGCAGCAATCTATTTCCACTGGAGTTGAAAAGGGCCACACAAGCACACAATGGCTCCCTATTACTAGCACTGTGATGTTCTGGAAACAATGAAAACACAGTGAGTGCCTATGTGGCTGCAATCAAGACTTGAAAGGTTGCCTATTCTGCGGTCCAGCTGGCCATTTAAGTTCGATATGGTCGAAAAGCCTTTTATCTTTTACTGCACAAGCCCAGTGATGTCAACTATTACAGGTGTTCTCTGCAGCAGAGAGAGCCGGGGAAGCGGTAGCTAAAGCAAAGACGAATAAGACGTTGATATAGAGTTTTAATTGGGAAATATCTGAAATTCTTGCCTTGATGGTTGTCTGTCTCCTGCACAAAGATATTGTGTCCAAAAAGTTTTGCGAGAAAAGCATTTAAGAAGTTTCTCACCGAGTTAGATTTCAAATATTTTTCAATAACAATCTGTTTTTCCTTAGCTCAAGTAAGTACAAAAAAAAAAAAAATGAAAGCCTTACATGGATGTTTTTATCCATATTTTCTCTATTCGCAGGTAAATTGTGCCGTCTCTGACGCCAGCTTTATCTGAATGCCTGCAGGTTCCCTGAATTTAAATTTGAGGTTTATATCTCTCTGTAGTGTTGCTCTATGTCAGGGTTATTTTAATTGACTTTCAGCAGGTGGTTTTCTACCATTTTAAGATGGGTGGTGGTGGTGGTGGGGGGGGGGGGACCTTCAGCTTTATGTTTTGCTGCTTCTTTTCATTTCACTTTTCCCGGGTCCTTCTCACATGTCAGAAGCAAATCTGCTCGGAGACAGTTTCATCCAACTTGAAGACGCTGTACATCATTAAAGTGGAAAGGCTTTGCTGCGTAATTTAAAAACTCTCTTTGCGGCGGCGCCGGATTCGAATCATCAAACAAAACCGTGTCAAGGATAATTATGGCATGTAAAACACAGGTTAACCCGATCTTAACCCAGCCAATGAGTGCGGTTATTTCAGGTCAAGCAATTAGAGGCTGTGTTTGGAGAGGCTGAGCCAGAGGAGAGGAATGATTAGTGTGAGGGCAAATGACGTGTGACTGCGCCTCATAAGAAATAGCTGACACCGAGATAGAGACAAATAATACGGGAGGTTTCAAAAGGATCTAGCAGCATGGGTTCCTTGCACTGTGACACACCTGTCTATAATCATAACCCAGAAAAGAGAAGCAGGGCTGCCTTTGTCTGTTCTGCTGCAGCGGCACACGCCGCTGGAACTACTGTATTCACGGGGAAGCGCCCGTACGCCTGACTGCTCCGCCACATCCGATGCATTATCTTAGGGTGAAGATGAAAAGGCAGGTCATTGGGTTGGGCATATTACGGAGACAGACTGCGAACAGAGATCATTTGGTCCGGCTGCGGGGTTCAGGCCTGTGCACAGCTGCGAGGCTGATCGGCGATACCGACGGAAGATTGAGGCCGCGAAGGCGAGCCGCAAAAGGTCAGGAAATAACGTCGAGCTCTCACTCTTATTGCGGCACCAATCAGCTGTGCACAGCTGCCCTTTTCCCCACCTGTCAGCCGTAGATCCAGCCCTGTTTGGCTACAACGACCGTTTTCGTGTCCTGAATTGCATAAAATGCTGCCTGAAGGAGCAATTAGCGCCAAGTTGGAGCCATTGTTTAAGGCCGAGTTAATGCAGAACGCACAAATACGCTGTGATGAACTCAGAATGGCTACCCTTTTACGCTAAGAAAACACAGAGGATATTTTTGATATCAAACGCACAAAATGATGGATTGAATCCAGTGCGTATAAAAGGAGGAGGAGTGGAGCAGCAGTGACATTTTGCTGCGTTGTTGTGAGCCATCTCTCCAGAGGTATTTCCTTGAATTGAATTTACATGCAGGGTTTCCAGTAATTACCTCACTGATCGGGAGAGGGAGAGAGAGGGAGACAGAGATTGCTCTAATTGGATATTTGGCCCCTCTGGATGTAGGCTGAACCATGGAGCAGCATCATTATACTCTCTCATCAGGTTCTAATTTGAATGCCCACTCCCCACTGTGCACCACAGACTTGAAAGTGTTGGAAGTCGGCTCAAATCTTTATGATTATTACAGTTATAGATAAAAATAACGCTGATATTTGAGCAAGGTCATATTTAAATAAGGGTGTTTTTTTTTTTTTTTGTTCTACGTGGTGGTTAAGCAGGTTTTTCTTAATCTTTGTCAGATCCTGTTTGGGTTAAAACCTGCTTGATCAAAAGTTTTACTTGCTTACATTTTTTAGATTGCCTCTATATATTTTTTTAAATACTGAGAATGTAAATAACCAATATGCCTTTAAGTGAACCATGGCAGGTAAACAGGGCTACGGCCGCCTTCGCATTTATTATCTCCTCTTGTAAAGATGTATAGAAACCCTTAAAACATATTCGTCTTTTATTGCAGCAGCATGACGGCACACTGAAATCATTTAGAGGAACATTAGCTTTCATTTAAGTACATTTGTTTAATGATTAAAACAACGCAATAAAATACAGTTGCATGAAACCAAATGCAGAGGTACTGATATATATAAGGTACTGGTATAAATATGATGTAACACAGAGGCCCGTCTCTCTTAGTCCACACTTCAGAGTGGCGAAAAACTTGAGAACAAATGCGCTTTCAGTGAAGCAAATGTGTGTTCAACTTTATAACTAAGCAAACAGGAGAATAGAGATCAGTCCAAACTTCCCCACATTATAGTCCAGGAATAATTAAAACGTTGAAAACGTTCTTGTCAGCAGGCCTGATGAGGAGGATTATGAGGGATAGAACATATATCCCAACCTCATTGAGCTGCAGTCATCCTGGGGCCACCAAGGCTTCATAACAAAAATATATGTATATATTTTTCTAAATCTAAGTACCAGTGCCAATAATTATGGAAGGTGCTGTATATTTGATTGTTTTCATGCAGTAAAGCCTCCCTTACTAATTTAAAAACAGGCTTTCTTCTTAAATAGCTTTTTAAATTTGTGACAGCCTACTTTTTTTTTTTTTTTTAGCATTGGCAAAGTTTCGTACAACTCAGACTCAGTGAGCTGAACTGTCTTTTGAATTTCTTCTCCCCCCCCCTTTTTCATCCCGATTAATTCCACTTGTGATTTCAGTCTCTTTTTTTTTTGCGTTTTTGTTTTTTTGCGCGTGCTTATTGTTTTCCCTGTGGCTCCATGCCATAAATGCACTTTCAATGGAAGATAACAGACATGTAGGAAGAGTTTGTTAACAAAGTTAAGCAGGCCACCAAGCACATACTGTCATGATTTGGGTTTTTATTATTTGCTTATGTTCTGTTTGGTCTTTATGGTGATTTTGGTTCTGGATTAGTTTAAGTTCTGTTTTGGTTTAGTGATTCTTTTATGTAATCAATTCTGTCTTAGGTTTAGGTTTTGTACTAGTTTTGGTTAATGGAATAGTTTGGGTTTTAATGTGGTTTGATTTTGTACTTTGTTTTACATTATCAGTTTCTTCTGGCCTGCTCTGATCAGTTATGTCACCAGCCTTTATTCAGTTCACCTGCCAGCATTCTTTTGTCTTCCTGTCACTCCCTTCACCAGTTACCATCCAATCAACTTCAGTTTACTTCCAGCCATTTTGTCCCCCCTGATCAGCTCCACCTATTCTTGTAATTAGTTTCACTCTGTTCACCTGCTCACTCCCCTACTTATATCTGCCTCTGTCTCCTGCACTCTGCCAGATCATTGTTTTCCATGCCTATTGGCGAGTCTTGTCCAGCATTCCCCGTACTCTGTTTGCCTGTAGACCTGACCCAATTAGCCTTTGAAGTTCTGAGCCAGCCTGACCCCGATTCTCCTGTTTTTTTATTTAGTCTTACCATTTATCAGTTTTGGACTATTTTGGTTTTTGAGCTATGTTCTGTTTTTGGCTAGATGCCCATTTAAGTTCTGTCTGATCGTTTTTTCGTTAATAAATTTCCTTTAAACATCATCTGCTTGTTCGGCCTGAATACTGGGTCCCTCTGTCTCTGGTTTCATGACACATACACCAGTTGCCTCACCTTGATCCAGCAGCTAGAGATGTGAACTCAATTTAAACAAAAAGCTGATAACTGTTTTTGAAGCTAAGATCAAAATGCCGTCTTCCGTTGTTGAATGAAATCTGAGAATCAAGTGAAGACAAAAAATTAAATACCAGCTTGCGCAACATTTGTCAACATTAAAAACTGATCTGAGACTTTAAACCTGATTTAAAGAGGCAAATGATACAAACTCTTCCCTCATCATCGCGTGTTGCCGGGTAATTTGACTGGTAAGGAGTGGACACAATCTGCCTCCTGGTTTGTTTTTGTTTGTCATATTCTCATTTCCCATGTCACACCTTTTTTTTCCTGCTTCTTAACATTTCACCTGCAATGTGTTTTTGGCCATGTTTCCTCTGTATATCCTGTCCCAGAGTTACAGTTACTTCCATGTTAATCTAGCTTGGCAATCTTTTGTCTTACCTTACACTTCTGTTTCTGTATGATTTATTTTGGGAAAAAAAAAAAAAAACACCTTGGTCCTGCTATCACGCTTGTCCAACCATTAACAGGAAGCAGACTCTTGAGACACTGACCTATGTTTTTTAATTCTTTTTTTATTGGTATCACTTTTTCGAAGAGGCATTAACATAATATGTACATTTGTATTCGGTAGCATGCAGTCCTAATAACTACAGCAACCCTGTGCGTTCCAGGAGTCGTAGCTCAGCTAGTCCGACATGATGAGAATGAAACCCGCTTTGAGCTCTTCAGCCACAAATATAGTTTATCAATGAGGTATGGAAAACATGCATATTTTAAGCACCTTTCCTAAAACCTAATAAAACATTATATTGACATAGGCATTTGCTCACGAATCCAAATAATAGAATTCAGGTGTTCTCATCACTTCCATGGCCGTAGGTGTATAAACCCCATCATCCAGGTATGCAGACTGCTTCTACAAACACTTGTGAATGAATGGGTCTCTCTCAGGAGCTCAGTCAATTCCAGCATGGTCCCACGACAGCGTGCCTACTGTAAAATAAGTCCGCTGTTCGGACTAGACTGTTCGATTCTAGACTGTCACTACTTTAGACGGACTTTGCTTTCATGTTACAGTTTGGAATAACACATGCCGACTTATCCTTTCATTCGCACGCAACACTGACCGTAGATAGTCTCACTTTGGAGGAGGGAAACTTGTTTGCGCTGCGGCGGTCCTTGCTGCTGTGTTACCTCTACTACTGGACGTGCGGAAACCATTGTACCGCAAATTGGTTCCGCCATGACGCGAGGCGTCCGTACGCGTGCGTTTCAAGAGTGAGATTTTCATTGTAAGATTGAGATTTTCAAAGTAATGCGTGTGAGCGTGTGCAATTGATGAAATGCGTGTGTCACACGGTCAATGCGTGAGAGTTGAGAGCTATGAACACAACCATCACTGGACTCTGGAGCAGTGGAAGCCTGTTTTCTGCAGTGATAAATCCGGCTTTTCTGACAATTAGCTAAACTAACCTACCTTTGGTGTTTAACAGAAGAAAAACAGACAGCGAGCGGCATTGAGTCTAGCTTAAAGTGCGGGGAAGAGGGGATTGTGGCTGAAGCTGGGCTTGGCCTCTTATGTGAACAAAGAGGTCCATAAAGACACGGGTTAGCATGTTTGGCATGGACTAAGTTGATTGGCCTTCACCTAGTGCTGGCCTTACCCTGATAGCACACCTTCGGCATAAAATAGAGCGGAAACAGCGAGCCCGATCGCCTGGTCCAACACCGGCGTCGTACCTCACCAATGTGCTTTGGGAAGAATGGTCAGAATTGCTGTCAACGCACTCCTGAAACCGAAGCTGTCATTGCTTAAAACTGAAATGTCACTCATGCTCATATATGTGCGAAGCCAGACGAGCAAATACGTTTGACAGTTTAGTGCGTCTGTGAAAACTACAGCGCTCAAGCCAACCGTGTGTTATGACACTTCTGTTGTCTGCAGATTAAGGAGCTCATTATTTGACCACATATTAAAGAGGACATGGACAACATAAACCCAACACCTAATCTGGTGCCCGGTTTAACATATATGTGATGGGAGGAGGCTTTAAGGTTTGCTTTGAGGAAGGTTGGTCGGTGTGCTGCGTACACCTTTCACTGTAAAGCTCTTTCAGTGGGTCAGGACGACATGGCGGCTATGTAAAGATGTTCATGAAATGTGTATAAAATCAGTATCTTTTGATGTTTCTGTGATAGTTCCTCTAAAAAGGTTGATCTTAAGGTTCACTTGAATCTGTACTTTTGAAGAATATTGTGGGTTTGAAAACATATATGTCATCCAATACACAATGTTTGAGGAAAGGAAAGTTTACTAAATTAGCAGAGTTCTGCTTAAACAAGATACTGTATCTTGTGGCTGTATATCTCATCTGAAACTAATAACTTTCGGTATAACTCACAGGAAGTCCGTGGCGGAGTAATTTTCATTTTAAAACACTTTTGGGCCGCTTCCTCTGGGTGTGCAGCCACCAGACAATGGCTGCCTGCGGATGCGGCGACTATAAAAACGAGAGCAATAGGTTTTTATCACCGCCTCCTCCCCCAGCTTTGCTCTCTGTCTGGCACAGCCAGAGCCGCACATGCATGCAGACTTTCAGAACAGAATGTGGACTTTCACATAAAACCCAATGATGCAGAACCTTCCCGCGAGGTCATGTGTAGGTCTGGACACATTTATTTGTGCTCAGGATGTAACCGGTGTAAAAACAATCAGTAAATACAGATTTATTTCTCTGATTTACTGTTTTCCTACAGCCTGCCTTTGCAGTGCTCCCTCAGCCGCTCATGCACAGATATCTTACCAACGCTTTTTTCCTGATGAGTCAGGGAGCCAAATGTGTCAACAGCTGCAAGAAATCTGATCAAAAAAATCCCTGAAATATTAAGTTACATTTTTCTTGTTTAATTGTTGCATTAACTTAAGTTGTTTTAAGTACAAAAATAGTGGTTTGCGATAGTATTCATACACTTTAAACATATTGACATTTTGTCCCATCATAATAAACTTCAATGTTGTTTGGATGGATTTTGTGTGCTTGACCAGAACCGAGTAGATCTTAAGTCTGAAGTGAAAGGAAAACGATGCATAATTTCCAATATTAATAATAAAAAAGAATAAATTGTATTCAGTCTCCTGAACATTTTGAAAAAGCTACCACTGAACATCACTCCAGATAGACCACTACCTTGGTGAACCATCGTGATAAGTTAAGATAAGATAAGATAAAAAAGTTTCTGTATTATCCCACAAATGGGAAATTTGGGCGTGGCAGTGGCAAAGACACAGAGTTACACGCTATTTATTGTAATGAAAAAAAAAACAAACAGCTAATCTAATCTAAACTCAATTCTGAAGCTGTCAGAATTTGGGGCTTTTGGATATTCTAGACTGATCATGTTCCACTCCTCTCAGCCACCAGTCACCATCTAACTACTCCCCCCCAGAATGTCATCTTTTTTCCTCGCCTGCATGTGTTGTTTGCTCCAGTTTTTCCTAGTTTATCTCTGGTATCCACCTTATCAATAAACTTTTTAAACGTAACTCTTTCTAGGTTCGAATATTGGGTTCGCTGAGTACACCGCCATTACAAATGCAACTGAGAATGTGCTCATCGGAAATGCCAAGATAAAACTAAAAATAAATACCAGTATTGCACAACTATTTGACTAATCTGGCATACTCAAGTTAAAAAAACGATGAAATATTCAAGTTAAACAGTGGGGTGGGGGTGGTGTGTGTGTGTGTGTGTGGGGGGGGGGGGGGGTGATGGAAAAACAACCTATTTACAGAATGGTGTGAGAAAATGTGTAATTTGCATAGTACAGTGATGGCAGCATAGTGCTGTGGGGATGATTCTCTTCAGCAGGGACATATAACCTGTTCAATGGGAAGATGGCTGGAACCCCTGTTAACTATCCTAATGCATTTTTTCTCTACTCTGCGAAAAGGCAGCGCCTCGTGGCAGCAGCCTCAGTCACCTGTCTACCCATGTTTATCTTTCTTGGTGGACTGTACTAAAATGCAATTTCCCTCCTGGGGGGACAAATAAAGCAATTAAATGCCAGAAGTAAACCTAACGGCACAACCAGACCTACCATGGAATGGTTTAGATCAAAACATGATAACGTGCTGGAATGGCCCAGTCAAAGTCCAGATCTAAATCCACCGGAACATGTATGGGAAGAGCTGTAACATTATCATCAGTAATAGTTACCCTTACCAGTTGTAAAAAGATAAACATGAGTTTGTTGAAAATGAAGAAAAGATATTAACAGTCTGCAATTTTACAACAGACCAGTGTGTTCAGAGCGGGCTTTTTTCCCCCGACAAACAGTATCAGTGTTTCTATGCGGAGTTACCTTGGTTGAGGCTAATATTAACCGTATTAGTCGACCGGATCCACTGCGACGTGTCAGTCCACTGTGGCTCTGTAGAATGAAATAAAGTTGTGTTTGTTGCATCAGACTATTAGTTGTGCAACAGCGTCAAAGTTGGTGTTAGGATTATTTGAAAATGCTCCTGGCAGACTCACCATCAGCTGGTTTCATGGACTGATACAAACGGTAGGCTCTAGCAAAGCAATAGACAAACAGACAAAATAAAACGTGTCTGGCTTGATTGCTTCTGAAATTTGACATAAACAAGTTAACATCCGTTTCTGTTGTTTTTGTTTAAACACAAATCCATTTTTAGGTTGTCAACGGAGTGAATATTCTTTTTTTTTACTGTTTAAAAATGATACAAAACGGCGTATACAAGGTTTTTCCATGTTAAATGTTAATTTGTTAAATTAGACCTAAGAACAAACAATTACAAGAATTGAATTGCTCACCTTGAGCAATTCATTGTTGTACAGGCACCATGGGTGACATGCAATTCAAAAGAAAATGCTTATTTAATTAAAGACTCGAGACCCGACATGGACGTAAAGCGAAAGACTTGAGTTCAGTCGGACATGGAAGAATCACTCGGCAGGTGAAATAACTTGTTCTAATACATATCAGGTTCTTTCAAACTTAAATTAGATATTTAATCACAATCATTCCTCTAAAGCTCTATACCTCACACCGGCACACACATTCACATTTGCATAAATGATTGAACTCACCAAGCCATCATTCTGCTTATCGCCGAACCACTGAGCTGTGAGGTTGTTTCTGACTGGAGGTTGTAGATAACGTGAACTCACTCGGGGCCCCTAAAGCTGCTAGAACTGAGCTCAGATGAACCCTGTCAGCTCCATTACCTGCAGATGTGAAGTGACCTAATGACCTTTGAAATGCAGCATTTCAACAAAAAAAAAAACCCTCTAAAGAATGGCAAAGGTTGCCTTCAGACATGGGAGGGGAAAGAAAAGCAGGTCAGCAGAGATACCGCCGTTATAGATGAGACTGTTAGGAGTCAAAGCATGTGTTCCCGCAAAATTATTTTCCTCTCCAAACTTATTTTTCTAGGTCATTTCAAAATCAGTTGTATCAAGTTGGAGTTGAGGCTAGAAAGCAGCGAGCTCCCTCGAATAAATATGCTATAGGTGGGTCAGCAGCCTTGTATCTTTACAATCGATACTCGCACATCAAAGAGGTATGCCACTGTACACGCTTAACACTTGCAAAAAACGGCTGAACCCCGGAGGATCAACCCAATAAGTAGGTCAAAAAAACACTCCGGCTGGGTTAAATGAGAATGTGCTTTTGGAGACGTTTCCTCTGAGAAGCGCAGCGCGCGCGTCTGTTTGTGTGCGCTCGTATGTGTTCATTTACATTTGTCTATGTTGTAAAGCCCCTTTATATCGCTATTGATTGAAACGAAGCTTCCAGCTGCACCCCGGCAAGGAAACCACGCGTGGTGAATAAACTCCTTTACTTAGCACCGTTCAGCATTTCCTCGCAGGAATCCATGTGTAAATTAATCTACTCAGCTAAGTAAGTGCTGCATTAGGAACCTAAATGTGTCTTTGCTAGCCAAGCAAGTGCACATAATTGATGCAACAGCGGTGATTTCATTGCCCATAAAACAGCACCTTGTTCTGCTTAATATGAGACAGCCACGAGGAGCCAACAAGTTCAGAAGATGTTAGACGGCATTTGACTCCCGGACAGGCCAAAGAGCTGATCGTCGGTGACTGATAGGGCGCAATCGCAGCCCAATCTTATCTGAGCTCTGCATGTTGCAGATACCTTTGGCCCGTTCCGTTATCTGCAAACGGAGCATTCGTGCCCCGGCGCCCTGTGTCCGCGCGAGGAGATAACTTCACTCCCCTTTCAGGATCGAAGTTTTCGTCCCGTGTAGGCGCACATGTTAACATTTGAACCCAGATCGTACCCCGGGGCTTTGGTGCCAGAGGACCACACAGATAAGGATGCTCTTGAACGAGCTGAGACACAGCAGCTCTCAATGGGGGCCTTTGCATCGATAGGTTCATTTCAAATACTGAATGTGATCGATGCGCTTAAAACAAAGGGAATGCAGGTGTGTCTTAATAAATTAGCTTGTTTTTGTTTCAGTAATACAATTCAAAAAGTCAAACTCATATAGACTTACGACACAAAAAGGGATTGATTTTTATTAGGTTTGATGATTTTGGCTCACAGCTAAGATAAAAGTTAAGATTAAATTTCCCAGAAAGGATCTGAATATTACATAAGACCAAAACATGATTGTTTTATACAGTACTTTACAGTGCTTGCGCTTTGGACTTGGTCAGATCTCCTTTTGCAGGAATTACTGCATCAATGCAGCCAGGCATGGAGATGATCAGCTTGTGGCTCTGCAAAAAATGTTAAGAACGGCTATTTTATTAACTTCCCACAGATAAAAACAACAAAGTGCTTCACAAAAGCGAACGGTAAAAGCAATATAAAAATACACCTGAAACTAAAAAGGTCATACATGAATATATGACCTTTTTATATGTGAAAGAAAAAAAAAGTTCTAATTAAGCCTTAAATAGATAAGGCTTGTCAGAAAATTCATAGAATATTAAGCTTTTTTTTCAAGATTCAATGGAATTAATGCAACACATTAAACACCTTAGAGTAAAAAAAAATAGCTTCTAGTGTTTCTCATCTTCCTATGGGTCTGAATCCAGTTTGGTGGTCAGTCAGCCACACTAATACCACGGTCATTCTAGCACGTATAGATTCTTTTGGAAGTGTGAGCAGGTCTATCACAGGTCATCTTTTATAAGTTTGACATTTTTCTTTGTTCTAAAATTAAACATACATTTTAGTTATCTAATTTAGTTCTAACACTATAACAGTTTATACCACAGTTGTTATTATTAAATTCCTTTTTATTCTTGTGTAATGTGATAGTCTCATTTTTGGAGAGACTAAATTTTTTGCTCTCAGCTGTGATCGATAGGCCTGAACTCGTGAAATGTATCAGTCTGTGATTAATCTTTATAACTTAGGAATTTCACATTATGAACTGAACTTCTAAATCAGATTAACTTTTCAATGATACCAAGATGCGCCTGTATGTGAATCATTAAAGGCCATATTTACACAAATGTATTTCAAAGAAATTATTACTTTGAGTAGAGCAACATTATCTGCATCTAAAAATAACAAATGACATGTAAATAAATACACATGAAATGTAAAGCATCTCTAGAAGCAGGTTATTGTTTAAATGTTTTTTAACTCTGCCTGTGTCCACACGCGGCGTTTCTTCAACCCTTTCAAAGGTTAATTAGATTTTTGCTCAGGAAAGTTTCGAATCGTCACGGGATTCACAAAGCCCTCGCTGCTTTTGGCTTTGTTCAACAGAGACAGTGCTGCAAGGGAAAGCGGGAATAAACACATAAATGTAAAAGGTTTTACATGAATAATATTAGTTAAATTGGGCTGACAGAGTGTTCAGACACGTCATTCACACCCGTCTGACCGCTGGAACATTGGTGCAGGCTGTGTTTATTCGCCCTGAGCACACTGACCGCGTGTTCATGTGTGAGTGTGTCTGCGGACGACTCTGACTGAAATCAGGATCCCACAGAAATTCTGCTTGATTGCCTCGTTTGTATAAAGTCCATTTTTTTCCCTCTCCTGCATAGATTCAACTTTCTCCAGCAGAATACCGGCAATAGACGAAGCACAATCCTGTGCAATAACACTCGAATGTCAAGTCATTTTAAAAGCCCTTTGCATGATAATGATCAAAATTGTTGAGTTATGCTGGCTTGTTGCGGGAAAACTCCAATCTAACATAATGAGAAACAACAAAGAAATACATGATTCTTTTTTGGTTTTAGATCAATGAAATGCAGTTTTATCTGAGTCTCGTGGTCCATTATGTTTGGCACTAATCAAGCTGGGAACACCACAAAGAATTCATCTTCACAAAATGCCTAATAAGCGTATACTCGTGAATTGCTCTGTGCACTTTGGGGTCGCATTCTTTTGCTCATCGAAATTTAAGCTTATTCTTATTTTTAAATGACACCATTTCATGTATCAAATATAAATGGCAGCTATTTATGAAGGAGAATAAGTGTGAGCAACTATTGAGGAGGAAGCCCGCTGGTCCGAGTGAGGATGAACAGAAGCGAGGCAGACGAGCTGTTGACATGGTGACCTGGTGGCAAAAGCAACGCCGCTGTTTTTAACACTAATCACTGTGTGTTGGATAACACCATAGATTATTCATAGTTGCGACCACAGATGCAACAAGTTCATCTGCTGGTAACAGATTGCTGTGCTTTTAGTCTTTCGCCTGCTCCACAGAAGCATACATGAATGCAACTGAATGTTCTACCTGAGCCGGCAGCGAACGTCTTCTGTCCAGGTGACGCAGAGGAGTGATTATCAGTGTTGTTTCAATTCAGCGGCCAAGTCCTTTGTGGGCCATTTTAAATAACAGCACTGTGAAACAGGGTGTCCAGACTTGAAGGCAGCCCAAAATGTAGCCTTCAGCCTTCCTTTATAGCAAAAGACGGACACACCCCTTTGCTTTTGCATCCTCACATTTCCCCTCGTTTATGCTATGAGGCTGTGACACTTTGGCGGATAATTAGGAGTGCAGAAGGGACTTGAGCAGTGATTTAAAGACGAGCAAAGCTAATGGCTCAACTTTTACAAATGTGTTAGATTTAAAGTTCTAAAAAAGAAAGTTTAAAGGATTAGAGACACATGGCTGTTTTTGCCAAAACCGCCTTTTAGGTTATTTGACGTAAACATTAGTTCACAAATGCTGAAGGGATAATATCCTCCCACTGGTTTATCAAAGTTACAGACAGCTTTAATAGTTTGTAACTAAATATTTTTACATCATTTAAACAGTTTTTTACTTTATTTACCATAAGGAAACCACACAACTTGATATGTAATAATTTTATCTGGATTTCTAGTCTATCTCACTCAGCCATATTGTACAGGTGTAATATACAGTATATTTATTCTACGATGAGTGATTTAATAAATGCAAATTGCATATTGTAAATTGGAAACAAATGAAATGCCTACCGTGGCTCATCAAAGCTTACACGGAGTGCTGGTGATGTACAAGTTAAGTCTCCTGAAGCTTTGAGCGTCTCATTTCACCGGAACTTGAATCAAGCTTTGGATCCTTCAGCCTTTGAAAGCCCAAGGATGGAGCTACTGAGTTTAGAGACATATTACAATTTATTAACAATCCATCTTGTCTTTGGAAAGAATTCGAAACATTTTTATTGAATTTGTGCCAAACTGCATTCCACATGAAATGAATCTCACCTTTTTGACCTGTATTGCCTTGAAATGAGATTTCTTGTGAATTGTGAATATCTATATCTATATCTATATCTATATATATATATATATATATATATATATATATATATATATATATATATATATATCTATATATATATATATATATATATATATAGAGAGAGAGAGAGAGAGAGAGAGAGAATTGAATATATATATAGAATATATATATATATATATAGAATTGAATTAAATAGCTGTGAACCTAGATTATAGAACAGGTTTAGCTGATGGGATGAGTATTTCTCCCATGCTTACTCTGTAGGAGTATTCCTTCAACAAATTGTTTGGAATCACACATCAGATATTAAAAAAAAAAAAAAAAAAAAAAAAAAAAAAAAAGATAAAGAAACTGTGACCTGGCCAAATGTTTTCCCTGATCTGGATCTAAAACAACATCTTCAGGGGAGTTTAGAATGGTATCCTCCATGCTGAGGAAACTTTCATCAAAACCAGTCTCATGGGAGATTGTACGTCTTTTTGGCTGAAAAGTTTTGAGTTTCTCTATAAAGCAAATATTATGCTGTTCAGCCTTCAAACATAGCAGCGGAAGTTTGAAAGTTCTAAGCTAGGACAATGATTTTCTTTCAATAATGTGCTTCATTTCAGCCATTCTTATCAGACAGTGCTGATTGTTCAATTTGTAATTTTCTCTAAACAAGAACGACACACATTAAGCAAAAATAAATAAATAAATAAATGCCTGAACTGATCCAAAAATCAGAAAAACAATACTGAAACTTCATTGGGCGTGGGAACAAAACATCCTCACTATCGTTAAAAACATTATAAAAGGGGTGTGACTGGTGTAGGGGCAGAAAAACACATCAAACGTACGGAGTGCACCAGACATGGACATGGTTGTGACAGGTTCGAGGACATCCTTCTCCTTCTCTCTTCACCCATTTCCTGTCTGACG
The DNA here is from genome assembly GCF_011125445.2 of Fundulus heteroclitus. Lineage (NCBI taxonomy): Eukaryota > Metazoa > Chordata > Actinopteri > Cyprinodontiformes > Fundulidae > Fundulus > Fundulus heteroclitus. Next base: position 25,878,847 of record NC_046383.1, on the reverse strand, counting down.
ACTGTCAAATAAAGCCCACTAAAACCACCAAAAACAAGTATTATAAAAAGGAGCAAATAAGATGATCTGAATGTTGATTTCAGTTTACCACAGTTATACAACTGCATATACTGTCTCTTGTATATTTACAAGTTATTTATTTCCAGTTATGTTCAAGCTTGCAGCACAGAAGTTATATTACCTTTCCTGAATAAACTCCTGAAAAACATAAAAAAGTTGTCAATACTGCCAACAGTTGCTAAAAACAAATGATCTCACGTTTAGAATGCCAAACTTGGGATCAATGCATAACACAATATCTAGCCAAGACAAAAGTAGCTAAATGTCCATCTCAAATTTGGGTTTCAAACATTAGGATCTATACTGGGATTTATCCAGCATGGAGGAGGAAGCCATAAATAAATGTTGACTGATAGCAGTAGCATGGAGACCCAACAAACCAGCACCTTATCAAGAGTGTGGCGAGAGGGGTTTTGTGGTGAGTTCAGTCTACATGTAATTTAGAAGATGTGCGAATGTCCCGAAGCAAATAAATTCTAGCAGCATTCAGATAAAATGTATGATTTTTGCTTTAGTTCTAAACCAGCTATGTTTCATCAATCGGCCCTGGCATATGTCATGTTTCCCCCAACACCAGTTTTGTCACCAGAGTAACTTGTGCTTATATTGGTAATAAATACAGTGGTTGTGCAAGTCTCACTTTTCTCCACATAATCAGTTTGTGTCAGGGTTTCACTGATATTATTAAAATGGTAGTTTCCACACAACATGTTGCTTGGCAATAGAAAGTCAGTTCAAGCTAAGGCTACACATGTTGTGTTTAAACCTAGTTAAAACAACTGATATAAAATCGGACTGTACCTGCAAATCAACTGTTTGATTTGGCTCAGCAAGGAAAGATAAAAAAAAGCAGTCGCCCTCACTGTTGCTCAGTTTTTCTAAAAACGTTTTGACACCTGTCCAGGAGTCTTTGAGGAGTATGGGCGTCCATGTGCTTAAAAACAGCAGCGCTCCAACTGCAGGTTGCTCATGTGCGAGTCCCCAGAACTGACAAAGACTCCTGGATAGGTGTAGAGACGTTTTCAGAAAAAACTGAGCAAAAGTCCAGTTTCCTCCGATCTAAGCCTGTTTACTGATGTAAAGACAACATGTTGTTACCAGAACACCTTTAGGCTGACAAACAACAGCTTAATCACCTTATGGATTGACTTCTTTACCCCCTGCTTGACTTTCCTGGCATGAATTGTGCCCTCCTCTTCCTTACGTATAGGTTGTTCCTTCTCTGAAATCCACAATTGTTTCACAAACTTGAGACAAAAAAAAAATCCATCAAAGTTGCCTATTGAGAAAAAAATATTGATCTCTTTACATATTTACTGCCATGAAGCTCAATCGTGTTTACTGCAAAAAACGATCTTTGTAGCAATGATCAGCCAAACATCCCTTCAAGATATTCTTGTAAAAGTTGCTTTATGTTATTGTTTTGTCAGAAAAATGGTGTGTGTCCTGGGCAATAGTCAGCTCAGGATCTGATCACCAACATATGGTACTCACTTCCTGTTCGTACAACAGGAGGGGCATAAATATGTTTTTCATGTCTAAAAATGTTTTTAAAAGTACTTGATGACAATTATGTTTGTTAATGTGTGATACATTTAGTAATTTTTAAAGGTTTTCTGGCTCCAAAATGTTTACCCTCTAAGCAGAAGTGCACACTCTATTCCCACCATAGAAGATGTATTTTTATTTTATTTTATTTTACAGAAGTAATTTACAAAGACCAAACGGTGACAGAGGGGAGTATTCTGGGGATCCTTCCATCACTGACATGTTCTCCTCTGAGATCTGCACCAAATTTCATTACTATCAATCATAGCGAAGCAAAGAAAGAAATGTACAAAATATGAATGGAGATGAAATTACAACCAAACAATGTAAATCTATAGTGAATTAAAAAAAAGTCACATCTTTTTCTTTATCTCGGGAATTGTGACATTTACTTGGGATCCATTTGCTGTTAAAGCTGTTCTTGCTCACACGCTGCTGCTTTTAGCACACACACCTCCGAAATCGATCAATCAAAAACCCTCACACATTCGGAGCAGGCAGGAAGGATAGAGTTTCAAAATGAAGGGTTTGAGTCTGATCCAGACCAGATAAAAAAAAAAAAATCCAATAAATTGGGGTTTAGGATTTTCAACAGCTATATGTGCAGGTATGTGTCATTATTAGGCAGCTGACCATTGAAAGTTTGCTATATGCCCTAGTGTATCATGGCGAAATGTCAGTGAGCTGCTGCAGCTCCAGGACTTTTGCTTTTCAAGCCTCTGTGGCAGCTAAGCACACCTTTGTCATGGTGCATCTATATATCCATGCATCTACACCAACACCTGGCCAATAGCATGTGGCCCTTATGCCAGAAGAAATTTTATAATTAGGGTATCCAGACAAAAATGTGGATTCACTAGCACCTGACATATGGCTGGCAGTGTTACCTGTTAGAGTGCTGCAGAAGCTGTAATGGACTCCCATCGCTCCTGAAGCTGCCCTGCAGGCTGTCTACTGGCTTTTTTTAGTCTTTCTCGCAGCTTGTTTTAGCTTGTTAAAGCTTTGCAAAAGGTAGACATTATTAAGTGGCAAAAGCAACGTTACACGGCGGAGCAGCTTTTAAACTGATCTGCAATGAAGTACTTTGAGTGTTTGTTAAGATGCGATGATAGTTGTGCAGGATGGTGTATTTAAACCACCAAATTGGAAAAAAAAAAAAAAAGGCCTCGGAGGGAACAGACGGCGTAAAAAGTGATGCCCTGTCAGCCTGGGATGATCATTATCCAGCATTGTTTGATTGGCACTTTAAAATGTTTTGTGCAAGAAAGACATATGGGTATGGCACTTTCCAATGCACCTTAACAATCCCCTTCATTAGCAACTGAGAATAACCCTTCCTCCTCTGCAGGATTGCTAAGTTTGTTGAAACTCTCTGCCACTCCCGAAGGCTGCTAAAGGCTGGAGAATGTGTCATTTAAATGAGTATATTTTTAGCATAATCCGTCCACACCTATGTGGGTTATAAACTGTCTCTGGACACTGAGGTTAGCAGCCACTGCCCACAGCGGCGCTCAGGGGAGCCACCGATTCCTTAAACCAGCCGAAAGATAACGCAAAATTAACATATTGAGTTAATTACCTTAATCAGTCAGCACTCATTTATCACCCGCATGTCTAAATTGCTTTCTGTCAAGGTAAATTGATTCTAATTGCACTTTGACCTTCTTTGCTATTATTTTATGTCCAAGTCCTTATTGCCTCACATGACCTAGGTATGTCATATCAGCTCGGTACAAACTAATTGTGTTATTAGGTTGATTTCTAGAGCAGATAAAGCCCAATATCTACTTTGGGTTTCCCCATATTAAAAGAAATATGAGTTTGGGATCTCCTCAAAGTTTGAAATTCATGTGAGATTTAAGTTCATGTGGGAAGATAATTACTTTTTGACAAAGAGCCGTCTGTATGTGTGCAGCTCCCCCACCTGCTCAGGAGCGGCTCTCTGTCTCCGGGCGCTTCTCCTTTGCTCTCTCATGTTCCAGGACATGGTCAGGAGAGAAAGGATAATTAGTTCTGAAAGAGTTTGCTGTTTTTGAGAAAGAGTTTCTTAGCCTTAGATGGATTTTCAAAAGTCTTGAATGTACTCAGTTCACTCACAGTGATCTATTGTTGATGTTATGTAAGGTTAGCCCATTTAACCAGCGGTCGTGAAATAAAGGATGCATCCAGACTGCATTTCTGAATAAATCTTTCTCTTTCAGCCAGTTTGCACAAACACTGCAACTCAGAATTGGCAGATGCAGAAAAAGTGGTACGTTACGGGCTTAGAAAAAAAAAAAATGCATGACATGGTTTCTATTAAAAACTTTAATAATGAAGTAGCTTTGGGCGTTATTGGAAGCTAGCTAGTAGCAGTGAGATCCCAAAGCGTCGTTTTAAGAGAACCTTTAAGCTGTGTACATGTTTCTATATCATCTACAGTGTGATACTGATGGATGTTTTTTTAGATCTGTTTTTATTCACATGAAGGGTTGAAGCAAACACACATCCTAAGCCTTTTTTTAAATGCTAAGTGTGGTGATATTGATAACATTTCCGTGTTTAATAGACGAGTGAGTGAGTAAGAACCGGAGCATTTTGTGTAACATGGAATCTTTAGCACTGAAATAAAAAGATATAAAGATAAAGATAGAAATTGGCTTTTAAGGAGCACATTCGTGTCAATATTCTGGTCCACAGCTATGAAATGCATATTTTGGAACCGTGCAAACGCAAAGCATTTTCAGGCCTTGAATGACACATTATTATCTGCAGTTACTCGACACAAGTGACACTCTGTCTCTTTGAAATTCAGGGAACTTTAAAGCCGATATTTAGAATCAGATGATTTTTTTCTTTTATTCAAGGACACAAGAAGAATAAAATCATCTGATGAATAAAAGCGTTTCTTTTTTTTTGTTCTGACACACACGGTTCTGTATCTTGTTCACCCTCTTGATTTTTAAAAGGAAATCAACGGGAGCCTTCTATCGCATGAGAACAAACCTTTGAGATAATCCGCCAATGAAAATGGTCTTATCAACGTTTGTTATTCTCATGGAATCTTAATGAGTTGTGCGCGGGGTTATCAGCGAAATTCTATAGAGCTCAGCTCAGATGAAAGAAACGTGAAGTTTAAAAATGAAGAGAAATGATTTTACAGACAGGAAAAGATTAACTGATGCCGATTCATCCACAGCAGGCTCGGATGGTATTGTCATTTCTTCTCTGCGTGCACTCATCATTAGGCTTTAGTTCGTGGCACAACTTCATCAACTTCTGATACGAACAGACAGGGAAAAAAAAAACACTTTCTTTACAGCAGCAAATCTGTGATATCGAGAAAAAGTTATGAGTTAAAAAAAAAGGTTTTCTCTTGTGACGTTGAAGAACAAAAACAACCAATCACAAACAGCAGCACAAATGGGCTGACCAATGAGGCTCATTGGTTAGCTCATTGAATGAGCTAACAAATGAGCACGTCAGAAGGTGTGTTTTGGTGCATGGTTGGACGGCATAAATAATGATGATAATGGAAATTTAAAAGGCTTTAGAGGTCTTTGCAGCAGTGAATGGACTAATCCTGAGACAGATGTTTCTTGGAGAAGGTTAATTGGGCTATGTTGTGATAAAGTTAATATAAAACAAAAGAACTGGGTGTACAAATTTGAGATTTTGTGGATTTTCTCTACTTCTCATAAGGTCAAAATTATAAATACACGCTCATATTTATACGTCCCACAAATATGTGACCAAATCCCTCTCAAAGACTTACACCATAGACGCCTGCTTTGTGTTAAATTCTGGGTTGATATTTAACAACTCCGCTTGGCAGAGTTTGTGGAGCTTTCCTAAATATGTCGGTTTTGCGTAATAGACTCAACATTTAAGCATCTAAACACTTTCAGTTGTTCACACATTTCCAAAAATGGTTTAAGGAACAGAAAAGCTCTTTGTTGTGCACCTGCTTCCATTTTTATAAGCTTGTTTCTGATGTACGACAGGAAGCAATATCCTGCAGAAACAGGCCCCCCAACATGAGGGAATAGATATTCTATGAAGGATTGTGCGTGGAGTTTCTCCGTAAATGGCGGGAGATAAAGCCGAATTGGCTAAATGACGGCTTTCCTGTTGACAAGGATCCTTTTTGTCAAGTGCAGCACTCACAAGTTTATTTAAAAGCCATGCTAATAGGAGTCTATCACTCTGACTATCCATTACCACTACTCAGTAACAAAGAGCTCACTGCACCATTGTTGAATTTAAGTAAACAAGCTGCCCTGGCGGAGGGATGCATTTAAATGAGGTAAAAATACTATCTGCTCTCTAAAAAAGGCATTTATTAAAAAGGTTGTCTGACAGCCCCGAACTGCTCTCCCTTTCCAGACACACACAGGCACACAAATAAATAGCTGCGCATGTTCTCATGTGCACAATCAGAGACTTTGACGTAAAAATGCTCAACTCCCCCATCATTACAGTTATTTTCTGGGAGCACTTTGATTGCGTTAATTACAGTTAATTGGCCGCCTCGCTCAGTTGATCCATCATTACTGGTTATTTGTTTGTAACTATATTCAAAGTTCTCTCTGAAGTTACCATGCCACGCTCAGGTTAGCAAAAAGGAGAAAAAAAATGCCGAAGGGTTTCTACAGTGATCAGGCAGCAACGCAGCTACATACACAGTAATTATAAAAGTAGAAATATCCCCCTATTGTTATTTATTTCTTTTATTTTATATTTTTGCAATTCATCACTTTATAACTGTAGGGTACTTTATTGGGATATTATGTAACTGCCCAGGTGAAAGTAATGCATTGTTATAGACTGGACGGAAAGAGATCCGTGGTTTAAATTTTTCGATGTAGTAATGTCAGTCTACTTCACTAGAATACTAATAAATGAACACCAGTACAACCAGAGTAGCAACAAGAAAGTCTCAGCTGAAAGAACATCAGTAGAAGTAGCATTGTAGGGAACACAGCAAACTATGGGAAGAAGGTGCTCTAGTCAGGGGAGACTGAGAAGGAACATTTCGACCTACATGCAGAAGACTATATGTGGTGAACACAACTTCCTCACTGCAAAATGTGGTGGCAGCATCATGCTGTGGGAACGATTTTCTTCAGCAGGGAGAGGTAAGGTATAGAGGACGACTGGATGGAGCCACACATGAGGAATCTTGATAGAAAAGTTTTTAGAAGGCTACAAAGGACTTGGGACAGTGAACGGTGTTATAGTTGACAGGTTTGGATAAAAACATGTTCATGTGTGTGTTTGGTTGGTCTGGTCAAAGTCCTGACCTGTCCTGATCATCTGGGGCAAGACTTGAAAACTGCTGTTTACTTTCCAGCCAACCTGACTGTGCTACAGCTATTTAGCTCTTTGGAGCGAGTAAACCTTGTCGGTCGATCCACAACAGTGGTAGCGATAAAGCCCAAAGGCCTTGTAGCTGTAACTGCAGTAAAAGCGGGTTTAAGTAAGTATGGAGTTGAGGTACCGGAATACAAATGCACACGTCACGTTTCAGACGTGTGCATTTGCAGACGTCTGTTGTGAAAAAAAAAAAATTAAACAATGTACCGTTTTCCTCCCGCTTCACAATAATGCCCTACTCTGTAACATTAAATCCCAAAATCGCATTGAAGTCTGTGGTTATAATGTGTTGTGCCAGTTCAGACGTGACAGAAAGCGGGCATCAATTCGGGACGTAACGGACTGCGTTACCCATGATGCAATGTGGTCAAAATGGCCACCAACTCCCATCACGCAACACGGCAAAATGGCCGCCGATCAAGATAAGGTTGCTATGGTGATGGCTATAAAAGCCGATCACACACGAAAATCTTCCTTCTTCCCTGGCTTTTAGCCAACCCGAGAAGACACACACACAGCTGTTTCCGTTGGGGTAATCCCACGCCACGTGTTCGATTGCTCGCTGGACCGAGATTTTTCGACGCAACGGTTATTCCCTGCTTTTTATAACAGGAGGTCGACTTAAATAAGTACTTTTAAATTCCCTCTGATCAAAAGACTGAGAGACGCCGTATTTCCCAGTGATCGAAGAGGACCCCGCTTTGTCTGGCCAACAAAGTGACCGAACCCGGAGGAAGAAACGAAGGAGTTTTTTTTTCCCCGTCCCGCTGCAGCCTGCGGAAAACTGCGCTCGTCAAGACGCGTCCAGAAAGCCACACTCGGAGCGCTCCGGACCAGCCCCGAGGCACCTCAAAGTAACGGGGTCTCCCCTTTTATTTCTGTCTCACCAACAGGGTGTTTAGAAGTGCCTGGGCAGGCGTTAGAACTTTGTAGGTGTTGGTTAATGCTTTTATTCCACGACGAAGTTGGAATTATTTTGCTGAACATTTTCTTTGTATGTGCATGCATTTTACAATTGATTTTGCTGTTTGATTTGTGATCCATCAAGAACCCCGCCGTGGGTTACTGCTTCATTCCTTTCCATCTTCTTCCCTGCTTCCCCCCTCTCTCTCTTTTCGCTTCTTCTTATCAGTTTAATTTCTTTGTCCGAGCTCAAGTCGCGGGCTTTGCTTTAAACTCCCAGTTAGCTGCCCCCTCTCGAAGCGAGGCATTATCCTATCAGCATAAGCGTGGTTACGTCATTAGGACCTCCCCTCATACGTCATCGTAGCAGCCATCTTGGGAGGGTCACGTATATCTGAACTGTAGGTAGCTTAGCTGAACTAGCTTTGTGTAAGACATCAAAGCGTCCAGTGAGATTCCCGAAGCTGTTCTGTCGGTCAATGCTGATACGTGAAATGCCGGTGTTTCGAGGGCGGTGTTAAACAACTTTGAGTTAAGTTAAGATCTGCTAACCGCTCATTTTAATCCATTGTTTATTTCTGTTTTGTTCTTTATTTCCACATATATATTTTGCATGTTTTAGTTTAGTAATGAGTAAGAATTCCAAAGTTGTTTGAATCAGAGAATTACTGTAACAGGGAATTGCTTTTGGTTCAATAAAACCAACCACTGCGGAATAGACATTGTTTTGTGTTCAGTCCAATTCACAGTTACATGGTTATTCAGAAATCAGAGCTAACCTCCTTTGGAGTTAACATCTGATATTAATACAGAGACAATATCATTGGATGGTGATAAGGAATAAGGATTTAAACTCTAATTGCAGTTACATTGGGGTTCTCACAGCCTGCTGGATAAACCTGGTCGGTTAACAGTCCGACCTGATCATTTATTCCAGCATAAATGAGTTCATAACAGCAAATTAACTTATGTATTAGCGGTATAAATACTTACAAGCTTATAGCTAACATCACCACCATTTGAACTATATTTGTTATAGCGGAAATTTGAGTTGAATGATTTATTATTTAAATTATAATACCAAATTATAATTAATAATAATAATAAGCATATTCAACCAGCTTATGGCATAACAAATGAGATAAAACATAAAAAGGTTTAAGGGGTACAAATAACTTACCAATACAAATGACCTTATTATTGAACCTGAGATTTTCACATTAACCCCGTAGCATTGCAACAGTTTTAAAGGGCATCGCAATGGGCAAAATTAAATGTTCCCTTTTTCTCTCGGCGCACTGATTTTTTTTTTCTTCTTCTTGGTTTTGTACGGCGAGCTCAAGAAGATTACTCGCCAGGATTTGCAAATAGGCGGCCAGTAACGTCGGCGGAAAAAATCTGACTGATGATAAGCAGTGCAAATTCCATAAAACGCAACGACATTCTTCCCTCTGAGGTATGTTAAAAGATAGCTGGATATATTAGCAACGGGAAGCTCCAGGTGACACCTAAGATAGAGTCCCTTGCCCTGTTTCACTCATTTGGTTAGCTAACACCTCCGTGAGGCAGATCAGCTGAACCGACTATAAATCCAAGCTCCGGCTCACTGATTTCCACATGCTGGTGCTATCAGCAAACAGAAAAAAAAGAAAAAGAAAAAAGGAAAGAAATTCAACAGTTTTGGGAACTGCTCTGCCTGCTCATGCCTGCAATGACAAGGTGAGACATTCGACTCTCACACATTGACTACCACATTTATTTACGATGAAACGCCGAGCTTTCTCCTATATTAGAGGCTGATTTAGTTGGAAATAATCAGAGTGATTGTTTTCCACGGCGAATCCTTGAATGAGTGTCTTTTTATTTATTATTTTTTTACCTCTCTGAGTCAGCCAAAGCAAGCGTCACTTTGCTTTTTTTCACGCGGCCATCTTCAGACGACTGGAAGACCTCGTCCACTGGCGGAGGAGCAGACCTCCACCGACATACAGCTCCTCATTCTGGATGACTGATCTGTGCTCCTAACTGCCCGGCTTCCTCCATCAAACCTGGCCAGCACTCATAATAAATGATAGTGCGGGGACAATGCCCTATTTTCACGACAGAGTCATCTGTCATGCCAGCCCAGACAAAGCCCCCAGAGTTTCATCATTTTCACCCACTGCTCACAGTGAAGTAACGGAGGGAGGGAAAAAAAATAAAGTAAAAAAAAATATATAAAAGCGAGCTTCATCTGTTCGGTAATGGCTGCGGGATGCCTCGAAAACATACTCAGTGCGTTTACTAAATCAGACACATTTTATCTCAAGGGCTCTACTCGGATTTATGTGATCTGCTTTGGTGTTCAATCTTTCCTCTGATGCAACTGTCCACATCTTCGTTTTTTTTTTTTTTTTTTATGTATGAGTAAGTCTGCTCCTTTTCCTGGTCGACATCTTATTTCATGGCTGTTGAATTCAGTTTCATGCATTAATCTGCTGATTAATCCATCAATGAAATATAATATTTCGGGGGGGACGTTTGACGCCTTCGTGTCAATTTGCGGGTTTACCGGTCGCCTCCTGTGATCTGCCAAAGCAGAGGAGACGCCGCACACTAGAGGTAACCCTTGACGTATAGTTTACAATGGCTCAGCTCATCTCTGGTCATACAGCTATAGTAGTGGACGCGGCTTCGAAATCAACAACAGGATGTGTCCATGAACTAGTTTCAGGTTTCAAAGCCTGTAAATGAACTTCTGCGGAGGAACACCACATCGCTGTTGTGAAGGCTGATGTGTATTTTGCAATAAATTTGGATAGTTATCAATCACCGGCTGAAGGTAAACCCACTTGCATTAGGCTGAGTATCGTTGTGACTTTTTAATTTAAGGCATGGGTGGGAATTGTCTCCCACCACTGGTGAAATGCAGGCAAATTTATGAAGCGGCAGGTAAATTTGATCAAGCCACAGCAGCTGACCTGAGCAGACAGGCCGGTTCCTACGACCGACCTGTCAGTGGCAGCAGTGCGTCCGAGCCGCTGCTGGAGTGCTGCAAATGCCGTCATCAGCGGGGGAGGAGCTGAAGTATAATATGGCGTTACATTCCTAGAGCGCTCAGCAAAAAAAAAAAAAAAAAAAGACCAGCAAATTTTCTAAAGAGGAGCTCAGGGGTGAACGTAAAGATAAATGGCTCTTTCTTTTAATGAGAAGTGGAAAAGAACTCCCATGTTAGATGATGGGATAATTTCTGACGAGCTTGACCAGTCAAGGTTTTTCCTCTTTCGCCAATCCCGTACTTTTGCAATTTTCCTTCTTTAATGTCCCTTCTTTAATGTTTTTTTTTTCTTGTGCCACTTTGAAATCAAAGGATTTACAGTAACTTTCTATAAGATCATATCTGATCGAGGTAATCGCTGTTTCACTGCAGTTAATGGTAACTGTCAGGAGGAGGTCACTCCCAGTTAGTTTGATGTGAGTTGGTGTCTTAATCTATATTCTTTTCATAAAAGTAAATTGGGATCAGAATTGCGATCAGCAAATCATATAGTATAAACATACGACATCTGACAACATCCAACGACACATTCAGGAAATAACTATTGAGTAAATGAAATTATTCGAGAGATTTCAACAACTCGTCTGATTATTTAACATCACTGATCAGAAATAGTCAGCCATTAAGGTGTTTTGCAGTGGTGTAATTTATAGTACAAAGTAATTTATCTACCACAATGGACATAGGAAGGAACTAAATAGCAAGATGTGGGCATGAAATGGCATTACCAACAGGTGAATGGACGCAGTGCTGTCCTCTTGCCTGTTATAGAGCATGTCAGCGAGGTCCCGACAGAATCACGGCAAGTGCAAATTCTGAATATGAATAGAAAACCACAATATTTAAAAATAGAAAACAGAAACTGCTTGGGGTTTGAGTAACCAGGACTAATATCACACAAAATTGCGTTTCAAATACACAGATGCCTGAACAATGTTTTAGTTGCTGGGGCAAATGTTACGTCATGAGCCTTTTCTAACGTGTTGCCCCAAAACAGGATCAAACTCCCATTATTGTGAGTATGTGGAGGCTAATGACCGTGTAAATGTAAGTGTTTTACACCTTTTCTTATGACCATTGGACACAAGAGCTGCGATACTTACGTGATAATAGATGGATTATGAGTTTCCTGATAGCATATCCCAGTCTGCAGTCTTTTTATTATGCTGAATCATGGTGACTCTTGAAATTTAAAGGGAAGGAGATTCAGCCGTGAATATGATTGGTTCAAACTTGTTTGAAGTGAGTGCATATATAAAATTGTATTATTTGCGTCTTGTCCAGTGCAGCTTCACAAGACACAAATTGACAGTACCTGTCATATTATTAAAAGTATTGAAACATGATGTCCATTCTCATCATTCTGCTTTTCCGTTCTGCTATTTTTTAAATTCATGTCTTTCTCTCAATACAGAAATACATCTGAATCAACAGTGCATCTCTTCACCTGGGAAGCCTTTATTATAGGGCCAACAATAAGCTACAAAACAGATGTCAACGTTAGAGTCGATAGTAGCTAACACTTAGCCTGTCACGGCCTTCTCACAATGTTTATAAATCTTTTGTCTCTTGTCTGTCACTCTGTCACTGCTTTTGTAACTAAATACTTTTAAAGAGCTACACTGAAAGTGGTAATAAATTTTTTTATGTCTTAATTTAAGACATAAAAACACCTCAAAGACATGATCTCATGATGAAAAGAAAGCACAACCTTTGGTGTTAAAAAAGCAATTATTGGTGTTACACTGCCAAACATGAGAAAAAAGAACAGAAGCTTAACACTTCAGACTGTATCATGTCATTTATTAAATAAAAAAAGCAATAAAGATCATAAAGAAGATAACGTCCACACTTTAAACACATACTTTAAGCGCATTTAAAGTATGTTGATACTTTATATTGAAGTGGGGGAATACCCTGGTTTCATTTTATAGAACACAAATAGTGTTAAATTTGTCAACCTTATTCATTTTTATATTATAATTCTATCTTTAATCCATGCTTTCGTCTGTCTACATGCAATATTAAAATAAGAGAATAAACGAAGGGGGAAAAAATGACAAATGGCTTCCAGAAAGAAGCCGGCTTCTACTCCTCTGTAAACAAGCCACACATCACAACCTGCAACATCCTCCAGTGCAACAAAACGACCCTGATGTTACCAAACCTTCAATAAGACACTCGCTTTTTAACTTTAAAAACTCTACAAACTGCTCTACAATCAATAAATACTTCTCACCTGCTTCAGTTCATGTCATCTAAAGCCAGGAGCTCTAATAAATTCCCAATCTACTAAATCCGAAAGAGTATTGACAGAAAAAATGTCATTTTGAGATAAAACATATGCACTTTTCGGCTTCAAAGCTCCAGGGCAATAAAATCCAACAGCTCCCAGAAACCTGTGACATATTCCAATAAAAGTTATCTTCAAACGACAGGACAGCCTTAAACACCAGTTTTAACCTTTTATTATCTGCGTCTTGTTTTCCGTTGTGCTCTGACAATATGACTGTGCAGGCCGGCGGTTGCAGATATTGGATGCCTCTTGTAAGCTGTTTTTTTTTTTTTTTTCTTCCTTCTAGCTGAAAAAAAAATCTAATAATAACGGAGTTAAAGCCTGAACAGTTAGAGGGTGACATAAGCATAATGCATTTCACGGCCCATTTCACCGCTGCGACTATGTCCACTGACAACAAGAAGCCATTTGTTATCAATATGATATTTCGCCAGAGTGACATTTGATCTCAGACAGATGATCCACTAGCACGCAAAAACATTTACGGACCTGATCTTTGAAAGTCGCACCTCAAAACACGACTAATCACCCCGGCAAAGACATTGCATTGTTGCACTCTTTAGGGGATTTCTGACAAAAGCCTATCCCCCTTGCAGCCGTTTCTCCCGTGTTTCAACCTCTACTCCAGGTGATAGATTAAATTTACATGGCAGAGGAAGTGTTGTGAATGCTAGGAGTTGGGCACCTGGGCGCTGGCAGGCAAAGACAGAGTACTTTGCGAAATAAATGTAACAGCACTATCTATCTGGGTTATTAGAGTCCCCCCCATAGGATCCTTTCAACAGAACACTGGCCATTATGTAGGCCACAGAGAAACAATGCAAGAAAAAGCTCTGGCTGTGGCAACACGGCAGAGGAATTAACCGAGGAGCGCTGAATCCTCGGCACCCTTCCCTGAAACCAGCCCTGACTAGAGAGGATAATGAGAGAATGTGCAAGGAGTCGGAGCTTATTACCGAAGAGGACCTGAAGTGACAAATTAGTGTGTGTGCTTTTTATTCAACATAAACATGACACGCAGATATGGGGTGTGCTGCGTTTTTACTGGTTAGATAACGCAAACTTTGAATGGATTGTTTTTCTCTTTGAGAAAAAAAATAAAACAAGCTCCTTTATAACCTAGGCAGGTAATTTTTTTTTGGGGGGGGGGGGGTTATGCAGAATTATAAAGCACCATTGATGACAAAAAATGTTGGCACAATTTAAAAAGAAGAAGAGTAAAGGCAGCCTAAATTAAATGAACGTGCGCTCGTACCGATGTTTGCATGATGTCGCAGACTCAGAGAGGAGATGAAAGTCAGTAATTGATCATGTCGCTGCCGTCCTCAGTCTAGTGCCGAATGTTCAAAAGGATTAGTTTTAGGGCTGGTGGATTAAAGCAAGGTGAAAATGAGAGGAGAGACGAAAGAGAAGAACCTTTCCTCGCTAATCCCCAGTTGGTTTGGGTGTGCAGAATAACAGGACTTAATGTAAGAGTGATTGTCTAAATGTTCTCATCCTGGCTGGCTACACCCCCAGCATTCTTCCCTTTCTGCAGCTCCTTAATCTAAACTTCTGACTATTGAATTAGCGGGTTAAAAATCTCATGAAGTACAAGCCACTCGTATGCACTTGCAGATTTTCCCAAGTCCTTTTAATCGGACGGATTTTGTGGCTGATATGGAAAGTCTCCACAGTGATTGCGACTGTCCCGAGTCGTTTGTAATGCAGTTAAACACATGCAGGTAATTGGTGAAGGGAAAGTCAAATGGCTTATTTAAAATGGTTTCACTGTTTTGTTTTAAGCTATGACCGAAGCAAATGTTTTGGAGTTTCAGGCTAAGCTACCCGCTAGCATCCTGGAAACCAAGCTTTGCTGATGTGGTAGGAGTGTGTTTTTACAGTTCTAACAAAAACTTTATTTCCCAAAGGGTTTTATACATCGATGGAATATTAATGTTTGTGTTTTCCGGTTCCCTCATTACGACCAAATGGAGCTTAAGGTTTTTTTTTTAAATTAGCGGCGAATGTACGCTTGCATAGCGCTATTAGCTTCCTGGATAACATTAGTGCTACCACCGAGTTAATGCAATGATGGTTCGTTTTAAACATAATACTTGTTTCCGTTTCACTCTGCCATTGTTCGATAGTGCTATGAGCATTAATACCACATTAATATGGAACATTAATGTCGATTTAATGGTGTTTTGTATAGCTTTAGGGTTAACACCTCAAGCGACAGATCGCTACAGCGCCCCTAGCTTCCCGGAGGAACAATTGGATGAATAAAATCAAGAGTCCTAAAGGTTATTGATTTTACCGAGCAAATCGATCCATCCACCCATCCATTTTCTAACACGTCTATCCCTTGTGGGGTTGCGAGGGGTGCTGCTCCCTAGCACCAGCTGTCAATGGGCGATAGGCCGGGTCCATCCTGGACAGATCACCAGTCTGTCACTGGGAAACACAGAGACAAACAGGACAAAAAACCATTCGCGCACACACTCACACCTAAGGAGAATTTAGAGAAGCCAATTAACCTATCAGTCATGTTTTTGGACTGTGGGAGGATGCCGGAGTACCTGGAGAGAACCCACACATGCACAGGGAGAACATGCAAACTCCATGCTGAAAGACCCAGGGCTAGGCTAGGACTGGAACCCAGGACCTTCTTGCTGCATGGCAACAGCCCTACCCACTGTGCAGCGCTGAACAATTATTAGTTTGAACAAAAACAAATAATGTTTTTGTTCAACGCAGGATTTGCATTGTGAATGGGTTGAAACACATACCAGATATTGTTCTAAATTAGTTAAGGTAATTTAACCGCATTCCACATTCTTTAAGAAGAACTTTAGTTCTCTAACTTGGATCTGCAGTGAACCAGGATTCACTGAATCATTCTGAAGCTGATTTTCAACTATCTTATTTTTGTGTGTACATAGTTTCTTATCTTCTTTTATCTTAATTTTGCTTAGTAGTTTAGTTAAGCTTCACTAGCCTAGTAGAGAGGATTTGTTGATTGAAATACGATGTTGATTCAGATAAATAGCATTCTATTATGATGTTCTCTGGATGCTAATTTTATTTATGTTAATAAATTCTTGAACTTGAAGAGGAGTTGTCACTTCTTTACTCTACATGTGTGAGTTTGCTGTTGAAAGAACGCCTGTGCTCGAATCACCCTTTCAACTGTTGTCCTGATATCAGCTGTTTGGGATGATATTCACTGGACAATACCTAACAGACCAAGGGTTATTTATTGCACATTAAATAACTGAGAACAGTGCGTAATAGCACAACAGTTGCCTTCCAGCATCACATACAGCCAGAGGCAATGGGATGGCTTAGACCAATCACAGGTTCTCTTAGCCATAGACAAGGAAACTGGTCAGAGATGATAAGAAAATCAAAGGATTTAAAAGGGCAACCCTGGAAGAATACAGCTTAGAGTATGGAGGTTCATATTCCACCAGGGCAATAAAACTAAGCACGCATCTAGAGCTATATGTTCTAGATGTGTGTCGATACCCCTTGAACTTTCCCTCATATTGTCACTATACCATGAACCATGAACATAAATATGTTTTATTGGAATTGTATGTGAAAGACCAACACAAAGTGGTATATAATTGTGAAGTAGAAAGAAAATTATACATGAGTGTTTTTTTTTTTTTTTTTACAAATAAAAAAATTAAAAAGGCATTGTGCAAAAGTATTCAGCCCTCCATGAGAATACTTTGATGAGCTATCATTTGTACAGCTTTGTACATGTAATGACTGAAATGTTTGCCCATTCCTCTTTCCAAAACAGCTCAAGCTCAGTCAGATGAGATGGAGAAAGTTTGTGAACCGCTGTTTCCATTTATTGCCACAGATTCTCGATTGGGTTAAGGTCTGGACTTTGACTGGGCCATTCTAACACATGAATACATTTTGTTTTAAACCATTCCATTGTAGCCCTGGCTTTATGTTTAGGGTCGTTGTTCTGCTGGAAGGTGAACCTCTGCTCCAGTCTCAAGTCTTTTCTAGACTCCAACAAGTTTTCTTCCAAGATTGCCCAGGATTTGGCTCTGACCATCTTCCCTGTCCCTGCTGAAGAGAAGCACCCCAGAGCGTGATGCTGCCGCCACCATATTTGACAGTGGGGATGGTGTGTTCATAGTGATGTGCAGTGTTAGTCCTCCGACACCAATGGCATTTTGCATTTTGGCCAAAAAGTTACATTTTGGTCTCATCTGACCAAAAGCACCTTTTTCCACATATTTAGCATGTCCCCAACATGGCTTTGGGGAAAGTTTAAACAATACTTTTGTTAGACACCAAAAGACAAAACACATTGGTGCAGTGCATGTCTAATAGTTGTCCTGTGGACAGATACCCCCATCTGAGTCACAATAGGCCTCTTGGCTGCATCTCTGGTCAGTGCTCTTCTTGCTCGGCCAGTAAGTATAGGTGGACGACCTTGTCTTCGTATGTTTACAGTTGTGCCATACGCTTTTCATTTCCGGGTGATGGATTGAACAGTGCTCTGTGAGATGTTCAAAGCTTGGGAAATCTTTTTATAGCCTAAGCCAGTTCTAAACGTCTCCACAACATTATCCCTGACCTGTATGGTAGGTTCCTCGGACTTCACGCTGCTTCTAGGATGCTTCACAGAGCAAGATCAGGCAGATTCGTTACGTTGTGTTGGTCTTTCAGATAAAATTCCAATAAAAATATGTTTATT
This sequence comes from Fundulus heteroclitus, assembly GCF_011125445.2. Classification (NCBI taxonomy): domain Eukaryota; kingdom Metazoa; phylum Chordata; class Actinopteri; order Cyprinodontiformes; family Fundulidae; genus Fundulus; species Fundulus heteroclitus. The sequence goes on along the minus strand of NC_046383.1, from coordinate 25,860,940 downwards.
TTTGTGGTTGTATAGTGACAAAGTTTTGGAAAAATTCAAGGGGTATGAATACTTTTTGCCACTGTATTCTTCAGTTTGAATATCCCATTCAAAATCAAGACTTTAATCAAATTAAGAATCTGCAACATAACAGAAAATCAAATGCGACCAAATCTGAGATATTTTGCAACAAAGAATGGGCAAAAATGTTCCTGTTAAGAGATATAAAGCTGGTGTAGACATGTCCAACAAGATTTGCATTTGTAATTGCGTGAAAATGTTTCTAAAATATTCAGACTCATTATTAAGTTCCTCTCGTTTCACAATTATGTTTCAATCCATGACATAAAAAACAAATAACCAAAAAAATGTCATCACCGCCAACCTTCACAAGGCAATGTATACCATCTAATACACATTGCCATTGAGTTAATGCTTTTGCATTGCAATGTGTAGAGTTTCTATGTTTTACACTGAAGCTGGATGCAGGTGCGCCTGTGTACCCCTGCATCAACAAGTCAGCAAAGCTCTGCTTCGACAGGGAGGTCATTAAGGGAGTATTTAATTAAGGCCGGGAATAAGGTCAGTGTTGGAAGGACAAACATATTCTAATAAAGTGTGGGAGTTGGTTACACGAGAATCCCACCCTGCTCTCATAGATCTGGCCGGGCCTCGAAGACCACAGCTCAATTTGTACCCCAGCTATTTCTATGCAGATTAAAAGCTCATTCATCAATTTAACCTCACTCTCATTTTGATTACATGTGGCTCCTCTTCTCCTCTTTTCTCCTCTCCGTTCCCTCTGGTGGTCTCTTTGGCCTTTATAGTTTCATCGGAACAATCGTGCAGCCATATTCTTAATTAAATCAATCTGCCGGGGCCAGCAGGTGAATCCGCTCACCTTTGCTGTAACTCACTCGGATCAACACATTCACATTGACCTTGTGCATGCTAATCTGTCACTCCTGCACCTTTTGGACCAACACACAGACGTGGAGCAAACAGGGAGACAGTCAGGAGTCGGAGTATTACAGAGGACTGCATTTACCTGTAATCTGAGGTGTTTTACAAACTGTGTTTTATCATTTTATTGCCTACGTTTGCTCATATGATGTTTATTCTTTGCCAATCAATCTGTGTATGACCAGGACAGCAGTGATGAGTAATGGTGACAGAGGGGTTTCTGTTTTAAAATGAAGGCAAAGGGGTATGTTTCTGGGCTATTTTGCCAGAGGTGTCCAGTTATATCAGCGGACACCTTTAAGAATAACTTTATTTTTGTTGTTATAAATTAACGAAATGCAGCAACAGAGAAATATAAAACATCAAACATAACTTGGTATTTAATACCGAGCCTGGATTTCACCGTATTTTCAACCACCGTTTTATATACAGTTGAGACCAGAATTACTCATTTCCTCAGCAGATTTAGGTTTAAAGTCATCTTTTAATTTTATTAACTTGCTTTTTTTTCCCCTGACTTGAAGTAATATCCATTTTTTGGAGCCCAGCCAGAGAGAGCTAGAAATCATGATGATGAAAAGAAAGCCTTCCGACATTGAAGACTTGGAGCACACCACCTAAGTATAAAATGTCAAAATAACAGGAACCATTCAACAACTACGTTTTATCAATTTCACAGTACTGATTGTGAAAACAAAAGACTAATGATACCAAAAGGAAAGTCTGTTTTTCACATTACTTAAACATTACAGCTCAATGTACTGTGCAAGTCGCTAAGCTCATTTGTGTAGTAGCCAAACTCTATGAAAAATCAAAACTAAATTTGCCAATGTCCTTGTCAAATGAACAAAAGAGCAAACACACCAACTGCTGCAGTTTAATGACAGCAACCAGTATCAGCACTTCATGTTCTAAGTTCTTGAATTTGTTCTTCAAGTTCTTTTGCATCTTAAGCTGTCAACTGTCCCTTGACAGTCCCTGTGGTCCTGCCTCTTCTGGAAGAACGTTTTCACTACGGCCATTTCCATCCTTTTTGCAAAGTCAACCAGCATCTGTCCTGCATTCCTGTTCTAGAACCCAAACCTGCCCATCATTTCCTCACCACCTCTGTTCTCAGCTCCAATGAGTGCATTGAAATCTCAACCAATCACCACCCTCTCTAACCTCTGAGGATATTCTGCATTGCTTCATCTAACTCACTTCACAATTTCTCCTTCTCTTCTAACTCCCACTCCACCTGGCATGACCATGACAACACTGAACCTCACACCTTCAATTTCTAGCTTTAGACTCATCACCCTATCTGATACTCTTTTTCATCTCCAGAACATTCTTGGCAAACTCCTCCTTCAAGATAACTCCTACACCATTTTTCTTCCCATCCACACCATGGTAGAACAGCTTGAACCCTGCTCCTAAGCCTCTAGACTTGCTACCTTTCCACTTGGTCTCATGAACACACAGCGTGTCCACCTTCCTCCTCTGCATCCTGCGGGCCAGCTCTCCAGAATTTCCTGACATGACCTCAACATTTAAAGTCCCTACTTTCTGTCCCAGACTCTTTCCTTTCCTGCTCTCTCTCGACCTACCGACAGATCTTCTTCTTCCTTTTCTTCTTTGAACAGTGGCCCAATTTCCACCAGTACCCTGTCGGTCACCAGAACCAATGGCAGTTGTTGTTAATCCTGGCCTTGACCAATCCTGTATAAAGATTATGTTCTTGACTTGCCTGGTAATATTGGGAAATTTTTCAACCCGGATGTCCTTTCTGACACAACCCTATGCGTTTAGGTACAACATCGGACACTGTGCCTCATTTGAAGGGGCATTTTCAGCCTCACTTCTTCCCTATTTGTGCTAATGCGGTACCGCGCACGTGACGTCACCGTCTCAAGAGCAACGCCCCTTTTGCCGCTTAGGTAGGGCATACAGGAGAGAAAGCACGGATAACCCAGCTATTACAAGCGCAACAGAAACAGCGATATGACCGACTTTACAGCCGTTAAACTTTCCCAAGACGATGTCCCAGGCACACGGATTACTGGTCGCACTGTCGAAGAACACACCAACCTTCAGCTCAAACGATGGCTTGAGGTTCGAGGGCTTAAAAAGACTGGAAAACTGGCCGAGTTGATGAACGGTAAGCTTTGTTTTTTTTTCCTGCGCGGCGATCATGGCAGCGTCGGCCGTTTTTTTTTTTTTTTGTTGTTTGCAATCACCGTCCAGGTATGGGTATATGTTTAATGTTTGTCTCATTTGAAATGTTTTTGAGTAAGCCTGGTAGCAGGCTATCATGTTAGCGCCTGCTACCATGATAGCCTATATGCTGTCATGGTAGCAGGCGCTACTTTATTAACATGTCGGCCACCAAAATACTCTTACCTTGACTTGATGTCGCTGGAATTGGGTCAGGATGTTCTTCGGTTGTGCCCTTTCCTCCGACAAAATGCTTGCTACATATGTACTTGAATTTGGTAACTTTTTCCGGGTTGAACTATTGTGTAGGCCGACCGCACAAGCGCATACATTTCTCCTTGGCAGTCTTGAAGAAAACATCCTTCATATGCGGTCGATCAGCGTAACTCGAGTCGCTGTTGCACGTTCCATAGCAACAATGTTTAAAAACCATGGTCTTAGATTTGGAAAAAGCAGTCGTTTACCGAGTAAAACCTAGGCTAACGCACGTCTCTTTTACAGCAAAACAACGGCGGCTTTCCGGAGTTTGCCCCACTGCGTACCACGTGATGTGACGTCATCGTGACGTTGTGTTTCTAAAAATAGCTCGCGCGCGGTACCCCATTGGTTGTGCTCACCTAGCTTCCATGTTGATTAGTCTTAAAAGTAGACAGGGTGTCTGCCTCACGGACCAAAACTGGGAGTTGGTTCCACAGGAGAGGAGCCTGATAGCTAAAGGATCTGCCTCCCATTCTACTTTTAGAGACTCTAGGAACCACCAGCAGACCTGCAGTCTGAGAGCGAAGTGCTCTGTTAGGAACATACGGGGTAATCAGAGCTCTGATATATGATGGAGCTTGATTATTCAGGGCTTTTTATGTGAGAAGGAGAATTTTAAATTCTATTCTTGATTTAACAGGAAGCCAATGAAGGGAAGCTAAAATTGGAGAAATATTATCCCTCTTGTTGATTTTCATCAGAACTCTCACTGCAGCATTTTGGATCAGCTGAAGACTTCGAACTGCATTTTGTGGACTTCCATTAAAAATCCTTTCATTTACCATCCCGCTGTCGAGTTCTAGTCTGTGCCTTGATCCTACTGCAGCACATCTCGAAATGCGTAACATGTGTAATTATTTTCACAAATAAAAATCTTTTATACACACATAAATTCCTATCAATGGGTGCACAAAGAAAACATTCCCAGAAATCTTGCTTTATAATGTAGAAAGATATATTCACAACAACACATTATTTACAAGCGGAAAACAAATACGAGTGGAATGTGTGCCCATACACTGTGGGTGCTGGAAAAAAAAAATCTTACCCAAGGTTGCATTCAAGCCTTGGTTATATAAGTATGTGATCTTGTGGCTGATCCGTCCTGGTGTGTATCTGCATTGCTTCTACGTGTTTTGGCGGTCCAACTTTCCTTCTCCCATCCTAAGTCCATCTGTTTGAGGTGCCTGCTCATCCAGGCAGATCCACCCCCTCTTGTGTTTTCCACAGCTCCATGGATCCATGTCTGGATTTTCTGTTGTTGGATTCTTAAATCTGTCAAGCATCCAAAATCACTTTTAGTTCCACATGATGTGAGGCTATTTAGGGATTGGGATCTGATCGTTTCACTGAGTAGCAAGAAAGAAGAGCTGAAGAGGACGCCCAAATGCATCAGATCATTTACAGGTGATCTGAATTTTGAGAAAGCCTCTTGTACATTTCATCTTAGAGATTTAATTGTTTGATATGGCTTTGTTTTATTTTCCGAAGGACAATGCTAAATTCTTCTCACATTTCATGGTTTCGTTCTTTTGTCTCTTGTAATAAATACATATTCAGAATATATGTGTGAACCAAATGTGAAGTTGAACATTTTGTATTGCACCTGCAAACAAAGTGAAAAATGCATCATCCTTTCCTATTACTATGAGATGAGTAAATGTCACAGCAGATCTCCTGCCATGAAATTAACAATTAATATCATATTTTTTCCCTTCCACTGAAACCGACAGCAATATGTGGTTGACTGCTGTGCAATTGCTTTTTTTTGTGTGCCATGGCATCTTAAAGTGTAAGTTTAACATCATCTTTTGGATAACAAACAGGACTGCACACAGATAGAGCACATGCTGTGAGGTAAACTAAGTCATGAAATTTCTCAAAGAGCACTGCGTTCACGGAGAATCTCAAAGCAGGAAAAATCCATTCCTGATTGAAGCCCTTGACCATCCTCAGTGTAAATAAAGAAATCTCTTTGAAGAGCCGCAATGCAACATCTACAATATGAAGCAGAATAAAACAGATCTAAAAACAACTTTTTGTATTTTCTTGAGTCAAAAGTTTAACTTTACACAAAATTGTGCAGATTTAAGAAATGCTTGTAGTTTTCAAGGACAACAATATCATATGTGCATTTACCTTTTTATTTCTTGATGTGGGTCTTTAGTCTATTTACTTTGGGTGTTCCAAAGACAAACACTTGGAAAGTAGCAAAACTGCCGGTCAGAGAGAAAAGTGTCAGGTAGCCAAAGTCAAAAGGACTGACAAGATTTATATAATGTGTGATTCAAAAAGACACATACTGATCATCAATCAGCCCTCAAAAAGTCTCTTTGTGTTCCTAGGCCTTGATATCTTTGTTGTAAAGAAGCGAATGCAGACTGCAAACCTTTTACTGACATTCTGCAAAGGGAAAAGCAACATCCTGCCTTAGTGGCCGAACAATAGTTTGTCATTAATCTTTTACCTTGAAATTTTAATGTGGACTGAATGGAAGTTAAATTCACACAAAATATTCCCAAATAAAGTTTAAAGTTATCGAAACTCTTTGATGTACAACATACATCTTTGACCTCTGTTGTTATTAAAAGTGACATGTTATTTAGGACAAAGATGCTTAAACCTAATTCCATAGAAAACCTGGTATTTTTTTTTTTTTAGGGATACAATATTTCCGTCTGAACAAAACTTGTCAGTATTGTAATTAAAAAGCTGATAAGAGTGTTGTAGGAAGTGTGAACTGGTGAAAACTGCAAATCCCTCCATCGTTGGGAAAATAAAGTGCCACCGTTGAAAGAAAAGAAAAATAATTGTCACCAGCTGACTGTTTAAAGAAGGCATAACCTACAGCTGGTGAATATAGTAATAACATTTATAATAAAATAATCCATCTTTTACTTACCTAATATCAAGTTGGAGAGATTGGAGGTCCTCGTTAATGCTCAGTGCCCTGCATCCTGTTGTTTCTGTCCTATAGTTCAACAATAGTCGGTGCCTCCTGTTACACACTCTAAAGTTAAGTGAACCCAAAATAGCTGAAACTAGCTGGTCCACAAACAGTTTCCAAACTTATCGAGAGCACTAATGCAGAGAATGAAAAGCTAGTTCTGCAATTATCTGTTTGTGGATAAGCACAACTGTGCCCCACCACTTGTTTTACATATTGGTCACTTCACACTTGGCTGTGAATTACTCAAGTTTGCTGTGAATATTATGGTTTAAGTTTCCAAAAGATCCACATCTTCTACAAACTGCTAAAAGGAGAGGATCCCAAACCAAATATCATACAAATCACTAAAATTTAAAATCTTGCCCACAAACACCACAAAGTTGCAGGACAGTAAGGGTGTCTTTGTGCTGAGAATCGAAACTCAGCTCTTTCTTTGGTCAGACAAGGACTGGATGAACCTTAAAACCAATCCCTGCAACCCACAGTCCCATTTCACTCTCCTTGAAATACCTTAAGTGACACATAAGCCCTCTCCAGACCAGCTGGTCAACTTTGTCTATCATGATTTTGGAGGTTGTTGCAGGACCAAAGTGCAAATGGGAGTCAGGAAGACTCCTTAATGGCTGTCAGGGAACCAAACTTCCCAGTTATCATGACACACAATCAAGAAAAGGATTTAATCTTAATTGCAACAAGTGTAGTGGGATGACAAACAGTTACTCAAACGTCTTCTGACTCGTCGTGATGGAACAATGAAGGCTGGAGTACTTCACGGTCACCGCAGGACCTGAGCATCACTTCCAGCATGGGCTTTCGGCTTCAAATAATGTGCAAACTCTGTATACTAGGATAAGAAGAGCAAATTAATTTAACCAAATAAATCACATGAATAACACATACAACTACCTATTGAGTTCAGGATGGGAGCACAGCAGAACTTGAAACATTCAGACCAAAAAAAAAAATGAAAATAAGAGGGTTTATTTTGGTATGGTAGGTGATGAACACAAACATGTCTGCATGTTGTGTCTGAAAACTGTCAGAAACATTGCACCTCAGTCATCTTGGCAAGCTGCTTCACTCAGAAAGGAGAAAGCGTGATGATCACAAGCTGGAGGAAAAAAAGTCTCGTAAACAATGAAGTTCCAAGTATTAAAAAAAATCTATTTAAAGCAAAGCAATTGATTTAAGGAATAATTAATTTATCTTTTAGACCAAAAACCACATAAGTGCAACAAAGTTACATCTGAAGTTGGCTGTACTTGCGTTCGATGATGGTCGTCAGGAGATCTTTGTAATGTTAATTTTCTGCTTCTGGTAATCTTCTGACAAGAGTCATAATCACATAGTTGAACAAATTAACCAAAGTTTAACAAGTATTCTTGGAATAATCTCCTTCCGTTCTGAAATCGTAAAACAAATTTTAACTACAGTGCTTTGCAGAAGTATTCAACTCCCTTTAGGCAAAACTGCTCCAGCTCATTCATGTGGTTTTCCCTTGTTAACAGGGACCATTAAGTCTTCACACAGATTTTCAATTGAATTGAGGTCTGGACTTTGACTAGGCCATTCCAACACAATCAAATGTTTCCTCTTAAACCACCCAAGTGTTGCTGTAGCAGGATGCTTCAGGTCATTGTCATGCTGGAAGGTGTCCCAGGCTCAAATCACAGGCAGACTGACAGGTGTTTCCTCAAGAATATCCCTGCATTTGGCACCATTCATCTTTTCCTTGACTCAACCAGTTTCCCAGTTGCTGAAAAACATCCCCACAGCTTGATGCTGCCGCCTCCATGTTTCCCTGTAGGGATGGTGTTCTTGAGGATGTGTTTGGTTTGTGCCAGACATAGCAAGTTCCTAGGTGAATGAAAAGTTAAACTTTAGTCTCATCTGAGCGGTGCTTCTTCCTCCATACATTTGATGAGTTGCCCATGTGTCTTTTGGCAAACTCAAAATGTCCTTTATATAACTCCACCCTGACTTGTACATTTCCACATCTTCGACCCTGACTTGTCTAGAGAGGTCTTTGGTCTTCATGGTGTGATGTGTCTTGCTTAGTGATGCTGCGGCCTCTGGGGCCTTTCAGAAAAAGGTCTGTTTACGTTGAATGATGATGTTACACTTAGATTGCACACAGGTGGATTTCATTTGACTAATTCTGTGACTTTTCTCAGTAATTGGCTGCACCAGACCTTTTTAGGGGCTTCATAGCAAAGGGGGTGGATATTTATGCACATGGCAATTTTTTATTTTTTTATTATCTTTATGCATTTGTTGTTTCTCATTTAACGCCACCATCATAGACTATTTTGAACTGATCCATTATAAGATTAAAAAACATTTAAATTACAGGTTGGAATATAGCAAAATAGGTGAAAGCCAAGGGGGTTGAGTACATTTGCAAGGCACTGTATATATATTCCTGGCCACTTCCTAATGTACACCTAATTTTTTCAATCTAATCTCATGGCACCAAAGCAAAGCATTTATGAATCAAGAAGTAGTGAAGATGACTTGCCGGATCTCAAACCGAGCATTTTAACGAAGAAGAATGGGGGATTTAGGTGACTTTAAACATGGCACTGTTTTTGGTCTCAGACTGGTCTGAGCTAAACTGCTGACCTTCAAATTGTCTATTTGAAAGGCAGCGCAGACAGCTAAAGAAGGTATTGGCAAGGTATTTGCAATAAAGTGGCCAGTGAGCAGCCATATCTACTACTATGTATTTTAAAAATACTGGCGTGTGTGCCACATTTATTGTATTTTTTTTTTATTGCAAACACAATAAGCTAAAATCATAAACATTTTGGAAATTCAGCTTGTATTAGATGTCTATTCAGAGGGTTTGGGGAGCCTGTCTCCAGGATAATTGAAGGTGGGTGGCCACGCAGCGTCGAACTCCCTGCACATAGAGTCTGTTATATCACTAAAGGTCACAGACTACATAGCTCATAATAAACTATGACATAAGGAGGGTTTTGTGTAAGAGCTGCCAAAGTGAGAAGAGAATGCAAAGAAACTTGAGCAATAATTTTGAATTTACAGGGGTGTAATGTTTTAGGGAATATATTCAATCAATTACTCGTCAAAAACCCATAGATACGGTTGTAGTTTGGTAAAAGTGTCACATCTAAGTCAAGGTTCTGTTAGGCGCAGAGCTTTCCAAACCCAGTTTTCTGCAACACAACCTAATTTTTGTTTTGGCTGGCTCTTTGCGTTAAGTTTTTCCATCGCTGCCATCTTACTCACAGTCCTGGTACAAGAAACATGTTGCAGGTGTTGTGGTCTTTGTTTCTGTTGTCACGTTTCCAAGACTTTCTGTTTTGAAGACTGTGTAAAAAAATCTTATTCTGCTCTCCTCTTCCCTACAAATGTCATGTGAATATGTGCCTACACATTAAGCATTCTTGCACGTCCCCAAAAAGCGTGTGATACACAAACACTCGATGAGTCAGGGTGTCTGCCTAAAGGCTCCACAGATTCGAGCAGATACGTTATGGAGAAATTTCATTATATTTCACCTGGGTGTTGCTCTATTCATTTATCTGATGTGTGTTTTTTACGCACCTCACATTTTACACCGCAGCATCCACAGATCGAGCTCTTGGCGAGCTGAAATTCAACGTTATCATGGCATAAAATAGCAACCCTCAGATAGGCAATTTGATGTGGGCTGGGGAAATGCTGGGGAGCATGTTTAATGTCTCTCACTGGGAAGATGCAACTTTAATAAAAAGAATAAAAAAAAATCTAGCTCCTTATTTGTGCCCCCTTGTAAATGACTCATGTATTTTAACATTTTTTTCTCTACTCTTGTGAGTAACAAATGAAATACTTCAACTCTACTGCGTACGGTTTTATAGGTTGGGCAGGATGCTGAAGTGGTGTAGCTCGCCTGCGGAGGCAGATCAGATGAGAGTGACCGAGCAGAGGCCTGGACACAGACACGTCATTACAGCTAACATGCACCTGCCACTACTGCCTGTTAAAAAAAAAGGCATCTGGAAAGCTGCAGACAGCTTTGATAGCGATGGCTATGACAGTTCATTCTCTCATCCCGTCCTTTGCCTCGATCCCTGCAGCTCAGTCAGAGTCTCTAATTCCACCGCTGTCTCTTTCAACATGCTCCTCCCTCAGTTTGTTGATCCCGATATCTTCTCTTTCCTCCCTTCACCCACGCTATCTCTTCTCCCTGTGACGGCTCTCCCTGACACCTCTGTTCAGTTAGCCAAATGTCACATAACAGATCCTGAAATACCAACTGGGCAGTCGATATGGGAAATAAATGATGGGGAGGGCAGGGCAGGTGGGGTTGTTTTTTTTTTTTTGTTTTTTTTGTCTTGTTCATCCAAAGCTGCTGTGGACTAACTGAAACATGGTCTGTTGAAGACAGTAAGCCAGCACTGGAAGAGAGCAAAATGAGTTATTTTAAATATATTCTGCCTGCTTGCTTGTGACAGCTGAAAAAGTAAAAAAAAAAAAAAAAGTTTGGATTGGATTTTCTGAATCCGGAATTCAAAAATGACTAAAATCTCAAACTTTCTGTGCACATTTTCGGGACACATATATATAAATATATGTATATCTAAAAAATATTCATATCATACATCACTTTTACTGATGCTGCATGCTCTGTTTGTTCTAGTGCACTGCCCCAGACAGCATCATTGTAAGTTTTAACGTGTGGGGTTTTTAGTCTATTTTAAGGTGTATTTGCTTAGCCGTTGCGTGAGGATCAATTTGATATGCCCATTTAAGACATGGAGGGTCCCCGGAGGAATGGCGCCTGTCTTCAGTGGTCATTGCATGAGAAGCGGGGTGTATATATAGGTCACCAGTCAATCACAAGGGAGCACAGAGGCACACAGGACACAGAACCATGCAATTACCCTAGGTATAATTAACCTAACAGTCATGCGGCTGGTCCACTGGTGCGGTCAGAACCCCCTGGACCTTAAACCGCTCAGGACTTTGGAGATGACAGTGGACTTCCGGAGAACTTCGCCCACACTGCCTTCCTCCCCATCCTCCCCATCCTCAACAACATTATGTCTGCCGTGGATCACTTCCAGTTCCTTACAACCACCCTTTCTCAGGACATCAGCTGGTCCTCACACACACACACACACACACTGTTAGGAAGAAGGCCCAGCAGAGACTCTACTACCTGTGAAAACTCAAGAAGTACAACCTTCCACAGGAGCTGCTGCTCATCTTCCACACTGTCATTATTCAGTCTGTCGTGTGTCTATCCATCACTTTATAGTTCGGCTCATTCACAAAACAGAACAGGTCAAAACTGCAACAAACAATCAGTTCTGCTGAGATTATTCGGGCCTGACCTTCCCTCCATCCAAAGAATTGTAGAACTCTCAGAAATAAGGGCAGCTAACAAGTCTGAAGACACCACACATCTTGGACACAAACTATTTAGACTTTAACCTTCAGGTCCGCTCAACAGAGCGCTATTTGCAAAAACCAGCTGCTACAGAGACAGTTTATTCCCCCAGGCTGTCAATCAGATGAACACAATGAAACCCTCAGAGCCTGAGTAGTCAGCTTCTCTCCTGTGGAACCAACTCCCAGTTTTGATCCATGAGGCAGACACCCTGTCTACTTTTAAGACCAGGCTTAAAACGTTTCTTTTTGACTAAGCTTGTAGTTAGAGTGGCTTAGGTCATCCTGAGCTACCTCTGTAGTTATGCTGCTATAGGCTTAGACTGCTGGAGGACATCAGGGTCTATTTCTCTCACTCTGCTGAGTTTCCTACTGTTCTCCAATTTGCATTGTTTGTAGTTATTTCAACTTTTAACTTTTTGTCCTCTCTGTCTTTTTTTCTCTTCATAGTAGGTACACCTGGTCCGGCTTTTTGTTAGCTGTGACATCATCCAGGGGAGGCAGATCATTCGCTATTACCATATAACATAGAATAGATTCCTGGATCAATGTGTGCTTCTGTGCTTTTTTTGTCTCTCTTTTTGTGTCTCTGCTCTGTCTTCTCTAACCCCGGTCGGTCGAGGCAGATGACCGTTCACACTGAGCCTGGTTCTGCTGGAGGGTTCCCTCCCTGTTAAAGGGGAGTTTTCCTCTCCACTGTCACTTCATGCATGCTCATTATGAGGATTGCTGCAGAGCCATCGGTAATGTAGACGACTGTCCACTGTGGCTCTACACTCTTTAATGAGGAGTGAATGCTGCTGGTTAAGACTTGATTAAATCTGCTGGATTTCCTTAGATAGGAACATTTTTGACCAATTTGTCTGGATGATTTGATTAAATTTAACTTTTTAAAGTGCTTTGAGATGACATGTTGTGAATTGGAGCTATATAAATAAAATTTAATGGAATTGCTGTGAGGCCCAGGGGAAGACCCAGGACACGCTGGAGGGACTATGTCTCTCGGCTGGCCTGGGAACGCCTTGGGATTCCTCCGGAGGAGCTGGCCCAAGTGGCTGGGGAGAGGGACGTCTGGGCCTCCCTACTAAAGCTGCTACCCCCAAGACCCGACCCTGGATAAGTGGAAGAGGATGGATGGATGGCTGTGAAAACAAAAATGGCACACACACCAGTATTTATACCTTATGTATGTGTGCTTGTAATGCTGTAAACAAAGTCAAATTGCTTGATTGTTTACACAATAATGGCAGATAAAACTGATTCTGACTGATGTGTTTGGACTGTAAGAGGAAACTGGAGTACTGGTAGGGAAGCCAGGCAGGCACGAGGAGAACATGTAAACTTCCTGCAGAAAGACCCAAGGCTGGGATTCACTGTGCCGTCCTGCAGTCTGCCAGCATGCATTTTTTAAAAGGTTTTAAATGGTAATATTGTAAAGGAAAATGTGTTTGATGTGCCAGGGACATATTTTAGTCAGATCTTCTGACAGAAAATCACTCCTTTTGGTCTGGCATTTGCATTTGAAATATACAACTTTGGTGACTTCCAAACACAAGATTTGGGAGCACAAGTTTGAAATTAATGTGAATCTTTCAGGAGTTGTTTAAGAAAAGATACCTTTTGATTGTAAAATATAAATCCTTAGTTTTTTTCAGGCCACAACAAACACACATTTTCCCAGTGTGATACAAAACAAGGTGTCTTTAGTTCCCAGTACCTTAGATTTTGGAGACATTTGAAATCGAGATGATTTGGTTTGGCACAAGATTAATCAGAGGCAAAAAAAAATACTTTAATAATTTAGCTAGGTGCTAAAAGTGAAACTGAAAATAAAGGGAAAAAAGCAAGACTAACTTTAAACATGGAATATCTATGTATCTATGAATCTGACAATGAACAAAAATCTGCAATAATGACTAAGTTGCTGCAGGTTGGGAAATCCAAAACAATAGAGTTCAGGGTGGGTTAGATAACACGTTTTAAATGTTTCACAGTTACTCAAACACTCATTATATCACACTTATAGTGTAGTATAGGGAGTATATGACTAAATACTTTGGGCACAGTTACTTCCTATACTCAAAAAAAAAATGTAAATACAATTACAGAACACACTTTAATCTTAGTCTTGCAAGCTGATGAGCAACTGAAACCAATATAGAGCCCTAAAGAAAAAAAAATGTATGAAACCAAATAGAAACAGACATAGAGACCATGACAGATGCTTAGTTTTAGTTGGGGTACATGAGGGGCCAAATAGAGATATTCCAAGGGATGATTCTGGCCCTTGGGGACATATTTTGCCATTCTGTCTGCTAGGCAGTGCGTAATGACACATTAGCTGGTGGCTATTTTTGTGGGGGGAAAGCTGGGTATTAAAATGCTGCCTTGTTAAGAGCCCTGCACCACTATGTGACACCAGTATCTTTAGGACAAAAAAAAAGAGAGAGAGATTTTACCTGGTGGTCAATGATTTAAAATACTATCCTTACAATCTTAGAGGCTGGCATTATCTGTCAGTAAGTAACATCAGTCCAAAATCTGCCAGTAGAAACTAAAAAAAACATTTGTCAATGTATAAACTTATTTTGTGGCAGACAAAGATTTTTTTTAAAAAAGTATTTTTTTCAGATTTCTTGTTATCATAGCATAGCTGATGAGTCAGCTATGCAGGAGTTTTAGATGAATCAATAATTTGTTTTTCTCAATGGCTGCAAAATGTTAGTTTCTTCACAGTTCAGAAGCAGGAATAGATCTTTCATATATTTAATAGAAAACTAATATTTCTCATTGTAATCCTTATTTATGTTTATAGTAGTTTATGTACTTTCCTTTACGAATCAAGATGCATTTACAGTTAGGCTACTGATGCGACATATAACTTATAGCAGATAATATTATCCCAGTTCAGTAAAACTTTTCTTGCTATATATTTAAGGCAACCAGTGACAAAGTGAAAGAAATCACCAAACAGCATGACAACAAGACAGGTCCAAATCAATACAGAGAAAAAAAAATCGTTAGTAATAATCAGAGCATTTATTAGAGTCCTTATGGCACCTATTAAGCAGTCCTGATTATTTTTTTTCACCTTGTCTCCATTTGAGGATCCAATTTGTTCTGACCTTTAATGACACAGCATGTAACTGCTGGCTCAGGAGCCAGAAATTAATAGACAGGAAGGGGGAAAAAAAAAAACTATTACCAGCCTGCTCTGCTGAGCTGTTGATTGAAGGCAAAGGAAAATCTCTCTGTCTGCATGTCAGACTGCAGCATCCCCTCTCCATCTGTTACCAGCCATCCCCACATTCCAGCTTGTCTTTATCCAGGATGCCATTGCTGTGAATTTCTGGGCTAAGATAGTAGACATGTAAGGTAGTTTCATTCAGAAAAAAAAATGGCGGTGGTTCTTTAGCAAGTCTGTGTTAAAAATGTATCGCAATCCCATCACAATATGGTAGGAATATCAAAAGCGTAAGACCAATTCATGTAATGAATTTTAAGTTAAGCGCAGGATCTGATGAGAGCATTTCTGGTTATATAATATAAACACGCGGCGTAGCGGAGGGTTATTTGCCCGACCCCTGTCAGAGGCTTCCTCCACTGCAGGATCCGCTACATGCTAATTATGGCCAGCCTGTTTGTCGTGGTTCACCTCCTTCTCTTGTTTACTAATGAATACCATGTGTGCTGCCGCTGTAGCCTTTATTGAAGGGGATTAGGTGACCTCTCCTTTCTTCTGCTGGCATACATCACGACAAGCCCAAATGCTCATCCCTTCTAGCTATCAGCCAGTCACACCTTCAAAAGGGCATTTTATTTGCCGCCCTGTGGGTTTTCGCTCCCTAATCTGGTACACACGGCGACTCTTTTTACCTGCTGAGTCGCGTCCGTGATCACTAGGAGTCTGTCCGTCTGATTAAGGAGGCGAGCCGTGGCCAAAAAAGGATCAAAGCTCTTTTAAAGTGCACCTTGGTGAGATACCTGAGGGTAGCATATGACCTCCAGGGTCCTCCAATCCATGCACAGTTGTTTTGTTCTGCTAATTAAGAAGCAGTGTTCTGGCTGATTGCTTTCCAATGTGTAATTACTAAACCGTCTGCTGAGAGTGCTTTCAATGTGAGCGCCAACTTTTCTTCCTTCGACCATGAGGAAGCTATGCTGCAGTTTGGTGATGCAGAAAGCCAGGGTTATGAACCTCATTTACTCACATAAGAGCCAAGGTTTCTAAACAAAGATGAAGGACGAGGTGGGGGAACTGCTATAGCCTGGTTGAGTCAGAAGTCCAAGCGTAACCATTTAGTCCCTCGCAAAAAGTATTCATACCCCTAGAAACAGCAATGCATTTTATTTAGACCCTATGTAATAGACCAAGAAAATGTAAAACACAAAAAAATTATACTTCATTTTGATAATTAAACTTAAAAATAAAAATCTGACCATTTTCATTGATCTCCCTAAAATACGATGCATCCAATTGACTTCAGAAATCACTTAATCACTTTTTTTTTTTTTTTTTGGGTATTCTTTTGATCCATTGTAGATATGAAGATTCACTGTATATAACTGAATGCACCTTCCCTACTCTGTACCTTCTTGTATGAGCCGATGTGACGAGTAATTTTCTCCATTGTGAGATCAATAAAGACTATCTTATCTTATCTCCCTTATCTTAATGAGAGAATAAAGGATTTGCAGAAAATCCGTTATGTGCCAGGTTTTGTTTTTCCATTCTGGGACAGAGAGCAGATGCATGATCAACATGTTTTGTTGAATGAAATGGAAGGCGCAAACCGGAGTAAATGGGAGGGCTCTGGTCGCAAACTAAAAGCAGAGAACAAACGTAGTGAAACACCAGCAACAAAACTGGTTGGCGGATTTGTAAAGGTCAGCAGTTGGCTTACGTTGTAGATGGTTGAGAGTTTTCAGGGAGGGCGTGAGTCCGTGCACATGGAGCTGTGGTTGGCAGTCCCAGCGCAGGTCTGTGTCTGTGTTCTCGGCTGGTGGTTTCTGATGGTCAACGTTGGAGGGTGGATGGGCAGGCGACGGTTTGACGGAGGGTGGAAGAACAGGAGTCTTGGAAAGGCTCTTAAATACCCCGGTAGGTTGGCTTTCTTGGTTCCTCTTGGGAATACTGAAACACGGTTGCAGCTGGGTGAGGATCCAGCACCAGAACCAGAGAGCTTTGCAGGGAGAAAACATGGATGTGTGACAGGGACAATCAGGGTTTCAAGGCAAGGACCTCTCAGGAACAGTAGCTCAGGTCACCGCTCTGGGTGAGCAAATACTCCAACGCCTTCTCCTGCCTCCTTTTACGCTCCTGGTAATTACTGCTGATGAGCAGCACCTGTGGCTGCAGCCTGCCAGTCACACCCTGAGAGAGAGACTGAGAGAAAAGACCACAAACCACACAGACCTGTGCACCTGACTGCAGGAGACACAGAACGGTCAGACGGGACCAGTACTGAACTATTCAGCCAAGCAAAACTCTGGTTAGAGAGAACGCTGCACATCACCCAGAACGCACCATCCTCATGGTGAAACGCAGTAGTGATAGAAGCATGACGTGGGGAGGCTTTTCTTCAACAAGGGTGGCAAAGCTGATTGATGAGAAGATTAATGGAACCTTGTCAAAGTTTGGACCTAAAATCCAATTTAGAAACTGTGGAGAGAAAAAATGCTCCTAAGTGAACATTTCAGATTTTTACTTGTAAAAAAAAATGCATACTAACTTTTCTTTCTATTTTACAAAGAGGCCCTTCTGAGTTGGACTATCAAATAAAATCCTTGGAGAATGTATTGAATGCAATCACTCTAACACACAATGTAGAAATGTTAAAGGGGTTTGAATACATTTACAAGTCTCACCATGCCTCTTCATAATGGCTGTCTTAGCTTTTTTCAGCCCGCTGAGAAAGAAACATTTTTTTTAATCCTTCCCTCTAAAAGTTATTCAACATTTTGGAGACACTGAGCCGCACGGCTCTTTAAATAGCAGCGCATTATGAGTGGTGACAGTTTAAACAGAGAAGCGACCTCTCGCATCAAATTGTAAATGTGAACATAGGTATGACAAAAAAAAAGCCAAAATAAGCTCATGGAAAATTTTCATTTCAATAAACATCTGCCCGAGCCTTCACTGCGTGGTAGTAATGACACAATCACAGGTGTCAAAGTGTCAGGCGCACTTGTCTCCGCCGCACACGCGCTGGAACACCATGTTGGTTCTGTTTGATCCTTCCGTTGCTGCTCAGTATTCATGAACCTGCTAAGCAGAGCCGAATATCTTCTCCGCCATGAGCTGCCTCCACAATATCGCCGCTTCCAGGGACAAGTCGGCGAACGGCGTTTTCCAAATGAACCGCAAACAAAGGAATGTTTTGGCTTCCAGCTCCGGGACTGACGCCCATAGATGAGACAGACATGAGAAGAAACAGAGGAAATGCACTCATCAGTGCTGAGGAATAATGAAGATTATAAACACTTAACAGCTCTGAGGGGCCTAATGAAAAAAAGCTATAAAGCAGATAAAACATTGTTTAATCTTCAAAGTCTGTCTGCTTAGCTCTAATTTACAGTTGTGCAAATCTTGGATTTGGTAACTAAACACCTTAAACCCAGTTGTCTAACAAAAGAGAAGAAATTCTTTCTCAGAAATTAATCTTTTATTATCTGAATTTATAGCACTTCCAGTGCCCTTTAAAATTGTTGGCTTCCTGGGGATAACAATTGGCCTATTGTATCTTTTACTGCAGTAGCACAATTTCAAACTAAAAAGAAATTCACACTTTGAATATAATTTTAGGTAAGAATTATTAGGAGATAATCTTTAGAAAATCACATCTACTCAAGAATGTAACGGGCCCTAAGCGGAATATGATATTAGGTCCCACATCCAGTTAAAGGAGCAGTGAGTGAAATTTCACCACTAGGTGTGCTGCTGAGCACTGTCTGTAGACCAAAACAAGATATGTGACAAGCCACACCTTTCTCTACCTCCAAAATCTAAGCACCAGATCAGTTATTCGTTATAATTTTACATTTTTTGATCATGGAGGTCAGCTCACAAGCCCGCCGGCCTGGATTAAACAATGCTAATTGTGTTAGCTGAGCTACTGGCTACTCGCCTCACAACAGTAATGCCTGGCCCATTGCTGGTCAAACTCTAACAAGTAACCCACATGCCACAACTGTAGCATCACATTGAATCGAATCAACATAGCAACAGAAGTTTATCAAGACTGTAACAAACATATGACTTCATGCTGTTACTCACCTGTCTGGAGGAGAATAGCTAGCTCTGAGTGAAGCAGGAGCTGCTTCTGCTCCCGAAATGCTCTCCACCTTGGAAATGTGAGGCCAATATTAATCCTTGTCTCCTTTCCTTATCTGACAACTTCTTTGCCAAAGACCGTTGTTTTATTGTGGCAATAACGGGTCCTGATTGTCTTCAGGTGAAGGCGTGGTGGTGGGGTTTTATGGGTGGGGAGGGGCTAAGCCCTGAGTGGCAGCTGTTCACGTGGACATATATGCATGCGAAGTCGGCTTTGTAAACAGGACTCTGGAGAACAATAAAGAGAGATGGTGTGTTATGTCATACCATAGTCCATCTAACAAGATACCTTTAGTTGTTCACATAACAATTTTTGTTGTATTTTTTTGTTTTGTTTTGTTCTTACTATTCAGAAAGCTTTTGGGGAAATTCAAAAAGTAGGCCAATTTTTATTAAAGACGTCAAGTATGAGATTTACATTCTGAGTGACAAGTCATCCACTCTTAAGGGGTCTCCTTTTGCTCCTGGGGCCCGAGGCCACAATGTAGGTCAGTCATACCTTAAGGCAGGCTATGGTTGTACTTTCTGACAACCCCAACAACTCCTTCAATGTAAATTCAACTGAAGACTGTATATGTGTGGGCATGGCTGTTTGTCATGTGTGTCTCTATATTATGTTGCCCTGTGTTAGACTGACAAACCTGTCCAGGGTGTACCTTGCCTCTAGCCCAATGAGGATATGCACCAGGCCCCTGCGATCCTGCAAACAAATATAGACTTTGGATGGATGGATGGATGGATTTGTAAAAGTTGATTAATGTCAACAAATGTTTTATAAGTTATAGATGACCTCTTTTAGAGAAACGCAACAATGAGACCAAATCCTCTTAACCTGTAGCAGTTCTTGCAAGCTCCTCTTTTTTGATATGTTAAACTGATATAACCCACAGAAGTTATAAAATAATCTTTTAGAAGCTTACACAACCATCACTTCATCATCTCAAAATAATTTAAATACATAGTAATGTTGGTGTACAATTAGGTCCAAAATTATTGGACTCTAGCAGATTTAGCTCTTTGTAGAAAAAAAATCAAATTTGAAAAAAATGTTAATTAACATGTAAAAAATCTCTTTACATGTTATAAAAAATGGCATGTCTAAAACTGGTTGTACCGTTTTCCACAGTCGATTGGAGAATCTTTACTGGCTTTACAGCAATCAAACTCTTCTTATATTTGCTGACAAGCTTTTATCAACGGCCTTTTGACAATTTATCCTTCTTGAAAAGTTCCAGTTCAGGTTGGAATGCCTCCGTGCCATCACCCTAACCATTAGCTCCCAGCTCAGACTCACTGCCCAGTTCAAGTCAGTAAATATTGCTTTAAACTCAAACCTGTGATGGGTTTGAATAACTTTGGGTTTAACTTGATGTCAACGTCTGACCTATAATAAAGCAGTAACAGAGCTCGGTCTCATTATTCTAAACTTTGATTTATCCCAGGTGACCTAACACAGAAGGAGTGCAGCAGTTATTGTCAGACAGAGAGACAAATGTTTTTGTGGATTTAAATTATACAATCATAGGTGACTCTGCAGGTTGTGAGAAACATCTGTACTTCCATTGTACGTTTGACGACAATAATGTCTTTTTAATTTTATTCCATTGTGTTTTTGGAGTAGGATGACATTTCGCTCAAACAGCTCTGACAGCGAATCAGCGTTCCAACCATTGAGATACACAAAGACACAACTGAGTGTAAGCTTTTTTCCAGATATGTTGGGTGAATACACCAGGAGGACATATAATATGGGTCTGAGGCTGACCGAACGAAGAGGTTAGAAATTGAGCGAATCATATCTGCCAAATAGCATCAGAACTGCTGTCCCCGAAGGTCTGCGGCATTTTCCCAGATAGGGCAGCATGCTCACCAGATGTTTGCCTTCCTTCATAGGCCTGACCACCGCTGTACTCACACACCAACCCCCGCTCTGGTGTGAAAGGTCTCGAAAATGAGGTGGAGATATGGCCGGGCTGCAGCACCGGCTGCGGCGTGTGGATATCCATGAAGTCTGGCAACAAGCTGCGCCAAAAGGCAGTTGTGAGTCAAAGGCGATAGTGTTAGACTTATGTCACCCGGCAGCTCAGTTACACTGCTGTATATGAACTTCAGATCATATACACTGGCTGTGATATGAGGTGTTCAAAGAAACCTATAGATGCAGACTTTTTTTTATATCATTCCTGAATTGAAAACTTCAAAAGTCTTTCTCACTTTGTGACAAAGTCAGCCTTTGAAGAAGTTTTCCCTACGGTAGGATGCGGCGTAAACGTCCAATTGTCTAAATTCTAGCTGTATCACAGCAACTGTCTCCTTAAAAAAAAAACAAAAAAAAAAAAAAACATTGTGTCATGTGAGAAATGGGAAATGGTGATAATTGACCAAAGCGAGGCCTGTGTGGCAGGTTCATCTAAAGATTAATGCGAGAGAAGTCAGCAGGTGGACAGAGGAGTGTTATATGTCCTTTTCCCCCTTTTATCACAGCATGGGTCCGCCTCGCAACATCCTCGCCGAGCTCAAGGGAACGAGTTACATAGAAATCTTTTTTGTCTGTCGCCACGGTTTCTCTCCCTCTGTCCTCCCTTTGCGCATGTTTGGTATACTCAACACAACTGCACCATTTAATTAAGTTTTTAGTCTTAGCCACCCAACTCAAAACTGCCTCCAAACAGGATGGGGGTTGTCTTTGTGCAGGAGACACATTGCCTGAACATAGGGCGTTTTTTCTTTTATTTTCTTTCTTTTTTCATGCACACTGCTTAAAAGCTTGAGACTCAGTCTGCTGAGCAACAGATCATCTTGTTTTGTAAAAACAACTGTTGCAGACGCATTTAAACGAGGGGCAGCATCTTCAGTTTCCAGATGTGCTGCAGCAATAATGCTTGAAGCTTTGCCTTTCATCCACATTCAGCCAATTACTCTCACTTTAGTCACAATGATCCGAGAGCCATCTGTAATTCAAATGAAACATTTTCGGCTCTGCCACCCAAGACACGGAGATCTTGCTATTTACTCCACATGTTCCCCAGTCAGTCAGTGTATCATTTCTAATTCAGGACTAACATGTCAGGAGACATAATTCAGAACGCCGCGCTCAAGGAAATCCCTTCTGACACAGTCTTGAAACTTTTAGGAAGCAGCATAATGGAAATATGACGAAGGATTCTTATTGTACATTGTTGGGGGGGGGGGGAATAAAGGATCTAATGATCTGTAATTGCCATTTATTGCATGAGAATAACCAAGGGATGCATATTATGGCAGACCAAATCCCCGAGTCTCTGAGCTGAGAGATGTTGAATAGGACCCACACTGGTCCGCATCAACCCAACAAACAGTGACAGCAAAGTGGTTGAAGCCACGTCTACCAAGGGAGGGGGAGCGAAAGCGATTTAAATTTGATTTGGGTGGAAGGAGAGCAGAGCAGGAGCAAGCTTAACAAGTTCTCCCATTTGGATATTAAAGACAAATTTAAAACATAGTAAAGGTTCAAATGTTGCCAGAAGCCATGCTAGTTTTTATTTTATTTTTTATTATCATTTTATTTTATTTTTGCTTGAAGGTTGTGGTACAATTATTCAAAAATGGCTCAAAGTACATGACACCTTTTTGCACATCTTACAGTGCAAATAAAATATTGTCATACATAACAGCAACATTTAAGTGTATTTTTTAGTTCTTGTTCTGTTTAAAAACACACACACACACACACACACACACACACACATATATATATATATATATATATATATATATATATATATATATATATATATATATATATATATACCTTATATTGAGAAGGTTTAGCAGCATTAGCAGCATGTATCATTTTATTTATTTATTTGAGTTGTATTGGCCAGTTACGGTTTGTACATATCAAGTAATGTACTTATGCATTCTTTAATCTTCTGATGCTGAGTGGCCTTTTTTGCCCAGAATCCCTAACTTAAGATCATCAGTGTCAGGGTTCTCTGTGTCTTGCTGCTCTAACTCTACTCCTCAGGTGTGTCTAGTTGGCTAAGGAGGAGGCGTGGCCCACACCTGCAGCTCGTTGCAGGCGGCTTCCTCTGGCTTCTTAAGCAGAGCGCTGACAGATGGAAGACGCCAGAGCCTTAACCAGTCGTGATTTTTGGTGCTTGGATGCACTCACCTGTCTTGACGTCTCGTCCGAAGAAACAGACCAGCAGAACCTATCTGCTCAGATTTTGCTCTGGCGCTCCCCTCATACTTCCTGGATGTTACCCAGCGAGGCCTGAGATCCCCTCTCCCGGGTTCTGTTGGTTCTGTGTTCACTCTGGTCAATCCATCTGTCAACCGTTGCCGATGAGGCTCGCTCAGGATCCCTCGCCAGTTACATCAGCCGTCCTCAGCCACTAGCCGCCTATCTCCAGCAGAGTAGAATCATAGAGTTCTCCTGACGCTACTTCTCCCCGGTTAGGTCCGCCCAGCCCAATGGTAAGCAGCGCCACTTCTAGCAATTCTCCGGGTTCTCCTTTCAGAGTTACTCACTCCCTCTCTCTTGCAGACTCTCCAGCCGTGACGTTCTGACCCAGCCGAATCACCTGTAGTTCCGTCCGTAGATCTGCCTGTTTCCAAAATAAACATCTTAAAACTGTGCATTGCCTCCCGTTCGTATCTGCATGTGGACTCGTCACCTGAAAACCATGACAATCAGGCTGTTGGCCTGGTTGCATTATAAAGATGTTGTTTGGCCAGTGTCACCTCTGGAAATAAGTGACATGGCTCTAAGAGCGGGGTCCAGTCGAGGGGCAGCAAGAGCACAGGGGATGAAGAAAAATATCTGTGTTTTGCACTCAGAATGAGTTTATCACTTATTTTCAGGTACAGTTAATTGGGAGTGTACAGTGTGAGCAGTGTAACACCACGCTACAGCTGGCTAATGATGTGGCCATCTGACTTAAAACATCCAAATTTGAGGCAAGTGTTCTTCATTTCTGATCTTTCAGAGAATTTGGACGATTGGACCACTTGAAAATCCAAAGTGCTTTATCTGGTCATACCTTAATGTGATTGTTCAACACTGAACAAAGATTCTTAAAAAAAAACAGTTTAAAGTTAATGAAATCTTTACTGTATTTGTAAAATCCCCAAATCACATTTGGCTATGAGCTCTATCATTAAATATCACTCTGACCATGTCTTTTAAATGATCTTAAGGCATTTAAAATTCTCTTTTATAAAGCATAAATCCTAAAACTTAAATTGTATGCTTGGGTAGGTACCATAACAATCTAAAATTGCTGGAAGTGATGCTGAAGGAAATATTTTAGGGATATTTTGATGTAAATCAGGGTCAGAAGGACGGACTAATCTTTTGATCATGGAAGAGTCATCACAGCAGCTTTCTACCCTGAAGAATATCAGCTACTGTCATTGTTACTAGATTACTATGTGATACACCTGACCTCTTTACTACGCCCTCTGTAAAAAAAAAAAGGGCAACATCTTGTTACATTACAGGTCTACAAAACTTTTAACCATATTGATTTAAAAGAATAAACCAATTAATGCAATACCACATGTCAGAATACTGCATCATAAAATTGTGCTTCACATTTATAATAAGCCAAAGCACTGGCCTTTCACTGTCCTTATTCTTGTTTTAAATTTTTATAAAAAAAAAAAAAAGTTATCTGTGATTAGTTGTTTTTTATTGTGGAAGTTTTTGCATTGGCCATGCTAGATCTGAAAAATCTCACAAATGTAAAATACAGAACCATTTGGAAAGTGAGTCAACACATGTCTGACATTCTTTTTTTTTTTTTTTTTTTTGCCCCCAAAACTAAATGTATTCACCGTTCTGTCAAAATGTTTGAAACTCATTGCTGCCTCGAAGGGCATTACCTTGATAGCATTTAAATATTGGTCTAGATGCATTCATGTGGCAAAAAAAAAAACAGAGCATAACTCAAAAGAGATGCTGTGTGCAAAGATAAATATTTCATTTAATATTTACCATTGAAGATCTGAGCTAGATATCAATAACAGTGTGGTTTATAGATGCAGCACAGAGGAGTGGAGGATGATGTAAGAACAGCAGCTTGGTGAAGTAACTCCAGGTTTCAGTCTGGGATCTTTAGAACATTAACTTCTTATTGACTTGTTGACTGTGCAGCCCCTGCAATTGACTATGAACAAATAATTTGCCCAAAATAAGAGATCAACACATATAAAAATTGCATTTTTATGGTAAAACGGTTTTCTGGTGGAAAATAAAGAGTATACATTTGCCGTTTTCCTCTCTGAGTCAATAATTTCACTGTTATTCTGAAACAGTGGGGACCGGGCCCTGCATAAGCAGGTCAGGAACAAATGCACCTAGAAGATCAGAGCAGCTAAGGTGAGAAGTGCAAAAGCAGCTTCTCAGCTAACAACCCAGCCACGGTCTGGAGGACCTTGTAGAAAGTTACAAGCTACAGGAGCCTGTCCTCAACCCAGATTGGCTGACGACCTCAACAGCTTCTTCTATAGATTTGAAAACCAGACATTCATGCCTCACTCTCACACAAAAGGTCTACCATTTGGCGAGAGGTTCTGAAAACTTTACAAAAAGAACTGATCAGAGGAGGAAAAAAAACAGCTAGAGGATGAAAATGGAAGCGCAGCTGCAACACAGCAATATCAGTGATGTTTGGAAAAGCCTGACAACAATTTCAGGTTACAAACAGAACGCCTAGGCCGTAGGCGACATGAGCTTGGTGAGTAAGCCCTTCCTGAGGTATGACCAGCCAGTATTCACATCAATATCAGTCTGAAGCCGGAAAGAGTACCACAGCTGTGGAAAACCCCCTGTGTGGTACTGGCAACCCCAGATGCTCCAAGGAGTGCTTCTGTAGATTCTTCCTCCCAGCTGCTGTTAGACTTTAAAATCTCTGCTGCTCACAAATAAATCTAAGTGTTTACATGCTAATGATTGCCTAACTTCTGATCATGAATCATTTGCATTGTTTCTCAGATGCAAATGCCATTTGCACATGCCTTAACTACTCAGATGTTGTATAACCATGAATGTTTTCTCACATCGTGTAAATCAGCTGCCATTTCCCCCTCTGTTTAACTTGAATTAAATGTTTTACTTGTATATGCCATGTTATTTGTG
Source organism: Fundulus heteroclitus (assembly GCF_011125445.2). Lineage (NCBI taxonomy): Eukaryota > Metazoa > Chordata > Actinopteri > Cyprinodontiformes > Fundulidae > Fundulus > Fundulus heteroclitus. The sequence goes on along the minus strand of NC_046383.1, from coordinate 25,834,741 downwards.
CAATATTTATTCTGGTTTTATTTTTACGTTTATTTTTTATTTTGGCCTTTCTTATAAGTTCATTTTCTGTTGTTTTAGAACTAACTTTAGAATAGCCTGTTTTTTTTATTACTGATTTAATGTGTAACGCTATGTTTTTGCCAGTCATGCCCACATTTTTTCATTGTGGGCCATAAAGGAATTTCTTATCTCATCTTACCAGCACGCCCCACCAATAGCTCCAAAGCCCCCCCCCTCTCTCCCCTCTGGCCTCCCACCTGCACTAAAAATCACTGAGGAAGATGTTTTAAGCTTACTTCAGCATCAGAAAACCAGGAAAACCTCAGGACCCGGATTTATTTTCCTCCTTTCTGGCTGAAAGCCTGCACTGACCAACCAGCAACAATCTTTTCTCAGGTGGTCAGAGGTTCCCGCCTGCTTGAAATGCCCCAATATGCACCACCACAAGATTAAATCATTATAGATCAGTCGCCCTGATGTTTGTTGTCATGAAATCTACTGTCCACATAATCATGGCCAAATGAAGCTGATTCTGATTCTCATTATTGCCACAAAGTGGTCCAAATGAAAGGCAGGCAGCTCACCACGCAAAATAGTTCTTAACATAGCCTAATCCCATGTATACTCTGAATCTATCTTTATATAATTTTATTTTACTATTGACCCAACTCCTAATCTTATCACTTAGATATTTGCAAATATGTTTCACATTGTGGGAATATGTGTCTCTCCCGATAAATGTACACCACACACTGGCCAGTTATTAGCACCTTCATAGTACTTGTAAAACATCATTACAGCTTTTCTAAATGTATGCCTTGCCTTATTAAGTTGATCTGAGTATATATTAGTATCTGTAACACTTACAATCCAAAGAATAATATTTTGCCAGCAGGTCAGCTAAAGAAAACTTGTTTAGAGCACCAAAAGTTACATTAACGTTTGAAAAAACAACACTTTGTCATGATAGGGTTTAAGGAGGACCCAAGAACAGAATGTGGTGGTAGCAAAAAGTTTAAAGAAATAAAAAAAAACTTACAATATACAATAAACAGACCAGAGAAAGAAACCCTGAGGCAGAGCGAAGGCAGAAAATCTGACAGAGGAACGCAGCTCAGGAAATGTGAAGTGAGCAGAAGAATCCAGCGATGAGAAGAAGAAAAACATGGACATTAAATATAGATGAAGATGTGGAGGAAAGTGAGGCAGAAAACAGGTGAAAGTAATCAGGAGGAAATGAGGAACAGCTGAAACTAATGAAAAAGGTAAACTGGGGAAAGGAGAGTAATGAACAGAACTGAAGGGAAACCCTAAGAGGAAATATAACAAAATGTACATAGGATAAAACAACAGCAAAATCAGTAACTAATCCAGATGAGTACACTAAAATATGAACAAACAGATAACAGCATAAATAAAATATGAGAATAACTAAAGCCAGCATAATCTGGGAAACTTAAAGAATAAGACAAATGTACATACACAATCAAAACACGAATGCCTGGTGACTGTGACAAAGAAATTTGGTGTGATTTGTAAACAACCAAATATTTATTTCTGTTTTTAGGTTTGCGGTAAGTGATAATGCTCGTTTGTCAGATTTTGAAAATAATAACCTTTAAGCAGGAACTAAATATGCTTTTCATTAAACCCACATATCGAGAATTAAGCAACTTTTCATACAGATATCTATGTTGCTACGCTGATATATTAATCAGGATAGAAACAATATCTGTGACCTTCACACACACAATGACATTATGCAGTTTCCAATCTCTCCAAACCAAGTTTGGTTTGGAGCAGGCATCTTCTTGAGGTTCCTCCAGTTGTGTGATTAATTTAACAAATAATTTTGAGCAATAGAAGCAGAGTTGTTCAAAATCCTAAAAAGAGCATAAACTTCCACAATAAAAAAATTCTAAGCTATACAATGTGGTACTAAATGCAAGGAACTATAATACATATTAAAACTAAATAGGGAACAAGATTCAGGAATAAACATTCCCGATGAGAATTGGGAAAAAAATCTTTCAGTTTCCTCATCCAGCTCGTTGGTGTGGAGAGAACACTGCTGGAAAACTACAATGCAAATTTTTTTTTCGTTCGCCTTACCAAGGTAAATACAGAATTAAAAAATACTGAATGCTGGAGAAAATGTGGATCTGAGGTGGCCAATCATTTTCGTATATTCTTGGAAAGTCCTTTATTGCATAGCTACTGGGAGGGAAGACACAAAGTTCAAAAAGATATCTTCAAGCTTTCAATTGTGAATGATTTTACTAATTTATATATGGGGCTTTTTCCAACTCTGGACAGAAAAGAGGATGTAAAAGTATTGCAGGCTCTTCTAGCAGCCAGCAATAAAACAATTACTAGGAAGTAGCTAAACCCAGCCCCATCAACAGTAAATGATTTGTATGGAATTACTATGGAAATATTTAAAATGGAAAAAAACTGACATACTCTTTACGAATTCAAATGGACAATTTTTACTCAATTTGTAACACCTGGATCATTTTTATATCCCTTACTCACAGTTATTTTTGTATAACTCCAACTGGAAGCAATATATTGGAATTACTTCATAGACAACAACATATTAAGTCTTTGTAAGCATATCCGTGTGAAAGTGCACAACCATCAAGATATTTAATTTTATTTATCAATTAGTTTGTTTTTTCTCTTGATGTTAAAAATCATCACTGTATTCAATTTTGTTTCTGTTTTTTATTCTGGTAGCATAAAATCAAAAAAATGAATAAATAAAAATATAACTTAACAAATCCGATGTATATTCTATTGGGTTTTCATTACCTGTGAGAGGAAAATCATATGTTTCACTTTGTGTATAAATAAATTAACTTTTCAATATTATTGTAATTCATTAAATGTGGCTGTATCATTTCTGGCCAAGGTTATTGAGAGCTATTGTAGAAGGTCCACTTGCAGCAGGTTGCAGACACCTGATCTTCCTGTTTTCCTGTGGCATAAATACTACGTGAGACAGAGGGCCTCTTTTGTGAGCAACTCTTCAAAAGGCGAGAGAGAAAACAACATGCCATTCAAGTAAGACAGATAATGTGTTCCTCATAACTTAAGTCATTGTTTTAAGAAAATAGTCACTCAACTAAAATTATATATGTCAATAATAAGACCAATGATTAAAAAGCATTTATAAGGACAGTGCCAAAATAGTGGACAGGGACTAATGGTATTCTGCCCGTCTCACACAGTTAGGGGAATGGTAAGGAAGGTAAAAACAATCTCTAAAACAGGCTGTTAGAGAAAAGCACCAAAGACTGGCATCAGCAGGTTTCTGTCACAACTATTAGACACTATCTAGATGTCAACTGGTTGTTTGGGATAAATGCCAGGAAAATGGCCTTTTCTATCATAGACATTGACATGACAAGCTTGCTAAATGCTACCAAGAATTTAACTGAAACCTTGTGCCATAGCAAATTTGTGGGGTTAGCTAAAAATTGGATGGCATAGCAAAGGATCCGGGGCTGGATAATCTGGGGCAGTGGTACCCAATATGATGATTACAATCAACCAGCAGACTGTAGAAGTACTGGGAGTAGATTGCCAAACAAATAAAACAACAATGGCTCACCACTTCCAAATGACAAGGGAGAAAGATTTTTTTTAAAACCATGTCATATTCAAAGTGGGTTTCTGTGATTTGTCAACCTAGCATTGCTATTTTAAAAGAGGGAGATACTGAGAGGCCATTTTGAACTTTTCATTAAAAAAAATACTGCGACATGGATTTTATTCCAATATCTGCAGAGGAGAAAGGTGAAGGAGATAAAGTCATTTCTAAACAGCCCTCTTTCACGCAGCTGTATTTGCAAGGACAGCAACCAAAGATTAATTTCTACCCAATCTGCTGGTATAGCTTCTCAGTCATTCAGGACATGGTCAATTACACCCAGTCACCGCATTATTAAGCATAAAAACTCCTTCTGAGATAGAGAAACAGGAAAACAGGCTTTTGTTGAGGTGGCTGACATGTTTCAGGAATAAAAAAACAAAAAAACAAAACAAGCACCACATAATAACTTCAATCAAAGCAGTTGAGTTATCCAGAAGTAGATTGACAAGGCACCATGAAATTATGGTTTTAACGTTGCAGCTTTGGAGAGATGTGAACTTATTCTGAGAGGAAACGTACCCAAACATGAGGCCTCCTTGACTGCATTATTTTACTCTAATTATTTGTGTGATACAGCCTTTTCCCACTTGAAGCTGATTTGATCCAAAAACAGTTTTACTTTACTGATTATCATTTGAAAGGCCTGTTTGAGGGTGCTACGAGCAAAATGAGTTAAGAACTATGTATGTGCTGTAAGCGTCCATGATGTGGAGCACTGTTTGCCACCATATACTTTATGTATAAAATACACTCCACAGATTTATAAGAGAAATACAGTTAGTTTCTTTCCCCTTAGGTAGATCACTGCCATAGTTCTAAGTCATAAAAGTGTGGACACTTCTGATCTTGTCAGACTGTTGCAAGGTCTCGTGTAAATGGGGAGCAGGTGTGTTACACCTGCTGTTATCATGCTCTCATTCTGGTCACTGGAAGATCGAAATGGCGCCTCACGGCAAAGAGCTTTCTGAACATCTAAAAAAAAAAGACAGGGAGCGCTACATGAAGATGTCCGAGGCTGTAAGAAGATTGCCAACACCCTGAAACTGAATTGCAGCCGCAGGGTTTAACAGGGCAGGTTCCACTCAGAACAGGCCTCATCATGGTCAACCAGAGAAGTTCAGTGCACGTGCTCAGTGGCATATCCAGAGGTTTTCTTTTGAAAAAAAGATGTACGAGTGCTTCCAGCATTGCTTCAGAGGTTGAAGGGGTGTCGAGGGGGAGGGGGGGGGGGTCAACCTGTCAGGACTCAGACCAAAAGTGCCACAGGCTACATGATATTGGTCTGCAAAGCTCTTCTAAAGCTGATGCACAAGAACGCCAGCAAAGCATTCGCTGAAGACAAGCAGACTAAGAACACAGATAACTAGAACCATGTCCATGGTCTGATGAGATCAAGACATAGATATCTGGTTTGATGGTGTCAGGCGTTTGGTGGGAACCAGGTGAGGAGCACAAAGAGAGGTGTGTCTAGCCTGGAGTCAGGCATGATGGTGGGAGTGTCATGGTTTGGGGGTACATGAGTGCTCTTGGCTGTGGAGAGCTACAGTTCATTGAGGTAAACTTGAATGCCCACATGTACTGTGACTCACTGCACAAGCTCCTCGCTTCAGAAACTGGGCCACAGTGCAGTTTTCCAACATGATAATGACCTCAAACACACCTCCAAGATGACCCCTCCTTTACTAAAGAAACTGATGGTAAAGGTACTGGACTCACCAAGCATGTCTCCAGACCTAAACAGTAAAGAGGAGAAAGAAATCCTCAGACAGAATGTGGAGGAGCGCAAGGTCTGTAACCTCCACCAGCTCCATGATGTCCACTGGCAACCTCTGAAGCTATAGTAAACTTTATATCCAGAGAGAGTTGAGGCAGTGCTGGAAAACAATGGTAGCCACACAAAATATTGACAATCTGAGCACAATTTGGAATTTCCTCTTAGGGGTGTGCTCACTTTTGTTGGCTGTGTGTTATATATATATATATATATATATATATATATATATATATATATATATATATATATATATATATATATATATAAATCAGTCTACTACCAGTTGCCTTTTATCTTTGTATGTTTCTTTGTCGACTATTGTTCCTCAGCTTTTGGAGACAAGCTTTGAGCTTTCTGTGTCTTCAGGGGTAAAAGGGGTGCCTTAGCTAGAGAGCTGATGCACAGTTGGTTCAAAGTTTGGTTTAGCTTTGTATTTCCAATCTTTTACCCAAAAAGCAAGGGATTATTTTTCTAAGGCAAGCTCTCCTGAATCTGTCACGGATATCCTAGAACACTTTGGTTTTAGTGTTACAATGAGGTGGATGAAATCAGTGTTTTTGACTTTAACACTCTTATTTTGGTTGTATATTTCAGAAGGACATTGTTTGTATCAAGCTTTTATTTTTTTTTAAAACATGAAGGGCAGTGATTGGACCTGGAAAAAAAAGGACGCTATCTGTGAAACAGGTATGCAGTGAAGGAGGGCAAAGGACAAATGTATAATGAGAGAAAAGGACAGCGAGGCCAACTGGGCCCTCCTTGATTCTCCGGATGTTGCAGCCGCAGTAGCTGTCATTTTTCCATCAGGAGGGAACAAAAGTCACCTTGGCCTGCATGAGGACAGGTGACAGCAGGCTGAATTGCTGGCGCGGGGCCCCTGCTGACGAGCGCTGGTGTTAGTAGAGGTGACAGGAGCGAGAAGCTGCTCACCGGGGGCTCTTGACACCACGGCAGCACATGCCCCAGGAGATGCTGCATCAGCACATTTCACCACAGGAAGTTGAAATGGAAAAAAAAAATACAGAGAGGCTAAAAAGTCATCTACTCCCTTCCTATTTCCTCTTTACTGATACATTATTTTGATACTCCCCTAAACCTTCATGTGACAGAGGCATAAAATATTGATACAACCTGAGGTGTCCTATATTGTATTCTGCTGCTAAGGTGAGTCAGGGAGCTCTCATTGATGCCATTCAGAGACACACAAGAACGACAATTGCCAGGCTGTATTTATGCCGCTCATATATCATGTCATTGCATGCGTTTAGTATTATTCAGATCTGACACAACAAAAACTACATGTGTCTTATTCTTGGCTGTTACATTTTTTACTCCCCCCCCCTCCTAACCTTTTCTTTCCTCGTCGTTCCATTCGCTCTTGTCTTCCTCCCAGTTCGGCATCCATCACCATGCAGGAGGCCACCTCTCCAGCTGACAGCTTTGTCAATGTAAATTACTGCAGTCTGTCTGGAGTGGTCTTAGCTCAGGGAGAGCAGCACCTGCAGAGCTGCCCATCGCCTACTCAGAAAAACAAAGAATAATCAGTCCGTAGGCGCGCTCTGAAAGCCCGACGAGCGCTGCGTTTCCCGATGACGGACCAGGACGCCGCATACAAAACGCCGCTGCAAATTTGAATATCCGTGTTTTTTTCCTCTCAAAGATTCATTTTGATTTGTGTGTGGTTTAAGGGCTGTAAGCAAATTAAACAACAGAGACTTTAATAACCTTGAAGAGCAAGTAAACAGCTTTCTGAGCACTAATTAACTAGGTTGTATTTTAATCAGAAAAACTTACAGGAAGCACACGCTCACAAGACGGGTGGCAGAAAAAAAAAGCATGAGAAAAGAGGCCCATGCATCTTTGTGTGTGCCTATGTGAGAGCTAGGACCCTCCTGAAGAGGTCGAATTGTTTCCTCTGCTTGATCAAAGCTTTGTTCGGACTTCATTTTTTCCAACAGTTTTTTTTGTTGTTGACAGAACCGGCTCTATTGCTAAGGCTCTGTCTCCAGCACTGAAGCTCCGACTCCAGCACAGAGAAACGTGTGCTATCTCGGCCCTTTAAACTGTGGTTTGAGGTGGGTTTGTAGTATTCATTAATCAATTAACTCGCCACCCGTAGAGAGTACTGTTGACATTGTAAACTGTTCAAATGCTGGATGTATAACAGCATTTATGTTTCAGTACACTGATACTGAGATGTGCAGGGATGAAATGATGAATGATCAGAAGGTGAGAAAAGATGCTGTACAGTGAAGAAAACATAGAAAAGGCCAAAATTTCAAAAGTGGATAAAAACAATCTGTAACAGTGGATCGGATGGACCAAGCCCGACTTTGACTGCCTTTGTTTTGGCTGAATTTGGACAGAACGTATTGGCTGAAATGTGGAATTTTCAGCTAATTTCTCTGGACTAAATCAAGACCCTGGCTAATTGACTTGTTATTGCCATACAAACAGATATCATTGATATTTACAGTGTTCGGAGGGGAGACTCACAACACAAAGCTTAAACAGATGACGAACTAAAGATTTACTTTAGATAATTTAGTGACGTGCTACAGAGCAGGCTTTAAAAACAAACAAAAAACAAAAAAAGTAGCTCCATTGCTGTTTTCATAGAATCAGTTTGGAATCAGGTTTAACATCAGGACGAGTTCAGCTATGAAATTAGTCCCCACCCTTCAAGCAGCAGATACTTTATCAAATTCCATTGCATCCTTTTGCGTAAATGTGCATGTTTTTGGTTGCACCGTTGTTAGCACTGCTACCTTTACATCGTGCATGAATTTTAGGCTGGACGTTTTAACAGCCCTTAGGATGTTGTTTGTGCCGGCAAGGTTGTCTGACCTGTGTGTCTTTGTGTTGCTGTGTCAGAGACTGGCAGATGTGGGTAGAGTAGACAAAACATTTACTCAAGTGAGAACAGCACTACTTCAGCATATTTTTACTCAAGTAAAAGTTAAATGTTGTCAGTTGAGAAATTACTCAAGTAAGATTAAAAAGTATTCAGTGAGAAGGCTACTCAAGTACTGAGTAACTAAGCATAACACCTGATGATTTAATATTTAAAAATGAAGTGATTGGACAGACAAAAATGTAAGATTATGTGCAAATTCTGGTATTTTAAAAGATACACTAAAGACACTAAAATCAATAGAAATACTTTTCTAAATCTGTTGTTTTACCATTAAACTTGAAAGCAATGCTTACACCAGTTAATGTATATACAGTATGTTAGAACAGTGCAAGGTACTTCCAATGACAATATCTACCGTTTACTGTATGCTCATTTGACCTCCAAATGGCTCCATAAGCTCAGCAGAAAATCCCCCCATTAAAATAACAAAGCTTGCATACAAACAAGAAGTTTCACTTCAACATAAACTGTAGGTTTTTGTCTCTCTGGTACAGTTTTGGTTAAAACAAGTATGTTTTTTATTCATGAAGGTACTCGCAGTAGGTAGAGTAGCCATAACTTTTACTCAATCAAACATAGCGATACTTTAGTAATAATATTACTCAAGTAAAAGTAAAAAGTACAGTGCAGTAAAACTACTCCTAAAAGTCAATTTTGCTCAAAAAGTTACTCAAGTAAATGTAAATATAACTAGTTCCTACCTACTTTACCCACCTGGCAAACTATCAGAAAAATGTGTTTCCTTAGGTGGATAGAGCAGAAATGTAACTAGATGAAAATTTGATGTTTAGGATAAACCTGATTGATTGTCCGGTTACTAAACATAGGAAGGTTATCATTAAATTATCAAAACCAGGAATCCTTTCATTCCTACTGTATAGCCATACAAATAGTCCCTGAGGTATTTGGGAGTTCATCTTACATTTGTAGCAATCGCTAGATAGAAATAAAAATCCACAGGAAGTTCCACGAGTTGTATTTTGAAAATAACACTATCCTTCAAAAGTTGTGAAACTACTCTGTGCCAAAATGGCACTTAGTGGCAGGTGAGGAGGTCACAGTTTTCTGAAAGCGGTAGTAATCCGTGTTTACTCATATGAGGAGGAATTTCACCACAAGTTAATAGTGCAGAGTATTTGACCTGCATTTGCCCAGAATCAGACAACAAACCTCTTTCCAAGTCTTTTCAGACTAATAATGTTCAAGACGGGCATTGATGGTTCTGCTTATTTCTCATTTCTATTGGTTAAAAGGTGAGCTACCAAAAGGAAGCACACTGGAGCCGTCTCTACGGTGTAGCTTTCTAAACCGTATTTCAGGCATTAAACTACATATTTTTTTAAATATAAAAAATCCCTAAGCTTGTCTACCGTTGTAGAGGTCACGTAGAATAGCAGGGGTCGTTGGATATTGGAGCTTTAAGTAAGAGTGATTCTATCACTCAACGTATGGGCAAATGTCTGGATGAAATGCTGAAGGATTAGGATGAAAATGGATGGTTTCTTGCTGGGTCTGTGGAGGAGGAGGGACAGGTGGCTGTGCTCCCAAGCCTGAAGGAGAGCAGCTCTTTGTGATCCAGTCCCTAACTTTAGATATCTACCCACTGCCTCCAAAAAAAAAAAAAATAAATCACATCATCACTCAGCAAGAGCCAGGGATGTGTTCCAGTGTGTCACACTGGCAGATTTAAGTTTAAAGTTTGAAGTATTTGGTAGTTTAAAATAAATGTGCACTATACTCTAGAAACATGAGACATTTAAAGATAAGTTCCTTATTTCTATAGAACTACAGAGCCAATGAACCCTACTCTCTGTGACATCATTGATTAAAAGGCTAGGTGTGTGTTCTTATACAGGTTTTACCTGCACAATAGTTTTTCATTCATTATTTCATTCAAAGCAGAAATGTGGTTCCATGCTATATATATATATATATATATATATATATATATATATATATATATATATATATATATATATATATATATATATATATATATATATATATATATTTATTTAGCCTGCAAATATATCTATCGATATATATGCAAATATATCTATCGATATATATGCATATATATCTATCGATATATATGCACCCTATATATATATATAGATATAGATATAGACAGACAGACAGACAGACAGACAGACAGACAGACAGACAGACAGACAGACAGACAGACAGACAGACAGACAGACAGACAGACAGACAGACAGACAGACAGATAGACAGATAGATAGATAGATAGATAGATAGATAGATAGATAGATAGATAGATAGATAGATAGATAGATAGATAGATAGATAGATAGATAGATAGATAGATAGATAGATAGATAGATAGCTGAAAAAATAATAGAGGTGTGTTTTTCATCATTGATGAATTCATCCCTCCAGAGCTGCAAATCACCTAAACATCAGAGCAGCACTTGTGGGTGCATGCAGGCAGGACTGTGAATCTAGGTAAACACAATATAGGAAACAATCACACACCTACAGCCACACACACACTCCAACATAACAGCACATTCAGCTTCGAGAGTGATTCATTTTTTTTTTTTTTTTTTTCATTTTTCTCAAGCAGGCAGCCAGAGCTGGAGTTAAATTCTGCATCCAGGTTACCATGGCTTCTGGAGACCTTGGGGAGATTGGACCTCCTAGGAGGATAAGCGCGTCATCTGAGGTTGTTCACATGCACACAACTGGCTTGCTTTGTTGTGTGCTAATATTGCACAAATGAGTCCTTGAGCATTATGCTTCTTCAAAGAAGGATGGATGGAAAGAACAATGGATTCACCTCTTCCCTCTGTCATCTTTGTTCTTACTTTGCTCAGCATTGTGGGAGTAAACCAGCACACACCGGTGTTCTATTCACAGACAGATCGAAAGAAAAAAACCCTGAAATAATTAATGAATAAAAACCCTGAGGGAGGGCTTTTAAATCTACATAATATCAAACTGTAGCTTTTTCTTTTTTATTATTAACTAGGCGTATTGGGTTCTGTGATGTATTTCTCGCATGCCTAATTACTGAGATATGAATTATCTTTCGTCCTTTGCAATTTAGTAAATAAATCCCAAGGGGGCTCATTTGAAGCAGGAAATAGGCCATATTTCTGAGTGGAGAAACCACCATGTGAACCAAGTTCCATAAGGGAAATATATTACCAAATCAGTCATGTAATGGAGAAAATCAAAGCTCCCACATAACCTTGTTTACTCAGAGGACTGTAGTGTTTGGTTGGCGTGATAACAAGACAACTCCCTTACTCTCTTCGCTCAAAACATGTGTAGCTCTGCCTGTTAGCAAAGTTAAAAGGGGAGATTAGAATCAATAAAACAAGAACATTTTGGGCTTTGCTGTAATATCTTAATCTTCTTGACAGAGTAGAGACTGAGAAAACATAGGCAAATAACTGTACTGTTACAAGGTCTTAACATGAGAGCCAAGAATTATTCATACCCTAGGAAAATTCCGGGTTATTTTAATATTACCACACATGCTTCTACTGATTTGAAGTAATATTGACAATTTGGAGCAGCCCAGCCAGAGTCCTGAACTGAATCTTATAAGCAGGAAAATTAGGGTGATGGCAAGAAGGCTTTCCAACCTCAGAAACCTGGAGCTAATCACAAAAGACATTCTCAAAATACCAGAATAAACTTGTAAAAAGCTGCCCTGCCATTATAAAAGACTTGGACTGCTTTAATGACAACTATTTTTCCAATGATTATCAGTATAAATAATTTTTGACATGCCTTTTTAAATAAAATGTAAATAAAACCTTTTTTTCAAACTGGATACTCCTTTTCGACATTACCGTCACATCAGAGACAAACTTATTGGTTAAAAGAAATCTACGTCTAAAATGGGTATGGGTAATATTAGGAGTAACTGTAGCCATATCTGGTGTTTTGTATCTCAGGCTTATGACTGTCATGGTATGTATCTCTATACACTCACTATGATCCAGGACATTATAGTCCGTGGGCCAGAATCTGTAGGATGAATTTTCATATGAACTGTCTGGGGCCAACTTTCTTGCACTTGGATAAGTTGCTACACATAGCAGTGATCTCAAAACACCAATGTTCCCACGTTTTCACTTCCACATTAATAAGTTAAAGCCAATAAAAAATTGGCAAAGATCTTTATGTAAAGGAAAAAGAAATAGCCCAGATCATCCATCGTTCATTTTCTAACACGCTTTATCCCCGCTGGGTTCGTGAGGGGTGCCAGTGCCGATCTCAGGCTGTCAATGGGCGAGAGGCGAGGTACAACGTGGACAGGTCGCCAGTCCATCGCAGGGCAGAAATAGCCCAGTCTTTTGCCCAATTTACTGTGATATCACCAAGACCTGCTGCACAGGTGTCGTGCCAAACGACAAAAAACTCCTAATTTAGCTTCTGCTAAATGTGCTCAATCATGCCGAGCAGCACAACACCAATCATCTCCGTTATCTGCAGAGTTTCGACCAACAGCAGGTACAGAACATAGTAGAAGTCCTTTAGTAAATTTTCCCAATCAGTCCTTTCTTGACAATGTCAAGGAAGGTTGCCCCTGGCTGGGAGATTACCATCAACACTAAAATGGAGCCACGCATCTCAGTTCTCCATGAATAGGAGAATGGGCACAGATACATGTTGTTTATTGGAGCCAACAACGAAACATTTGTCCTTTCCAGCAGCCAATGTGCAGCGCTTACACTGGGAAAACCAGCTGACGTGCTCCTCTTCTGAAAATGAAGTGGGACGAGCTCCGCTGGGGTCGCTAGGTGAGGCAACAGTGCCCGCTGATTGTGACGCAATAATTAGGAGGTTTTTGAAACGGCTAATTTTTAGACACCAACAAAACATTTAATTGTTGCTGAAAAACGGCTGGTTGGGAAAAAATTCTGAACTATTCCTTTAAGTGAAAAAAGTACACCGGTGTGAGAATATAACAAGGACTCAGTGGGCCTTCCAGATTTCAGGGTTAAATAGTATATTTTCTATGAACACCCAATCCACTTTCTTTGGCTAAAGTTGTAAAATTCGTGAGAGTGTGGACGAACCCTATGAGACAATTAGCTTCAGCATATGAAAGCAATTAAATTTTTTCCAATCTGTGTCTCACACCTTTTCAATGTTTTCCACAGGTCCCACCTGGTGACACTGATGATGAAAAGAATTACAGCACGGCCCGCAGTTACATAGGCATAGGCTAATGGTTTGTTCCCTTGCCCTATTAACTCATAGTGATTTAAAAAAATATTTCAAACAAGCATTTCAATTAGTTTGTAATTTGTTATTGTAAATATTTTCATTACTGTAATTAGGCAAGGCGGCAGGAACAATATTATCGTAAACAAATCCCGACTAATGACTACGCCCGGAGAAATGTCCAAACGCAGGTAAACGTAGTCCACGCATTCACATAAGACACTATGGCATGTTTATTCCAAGTCAAAGTGAATTAATAATTCATTGTTTATGGCTGTTCTTGTGAAATTCATCAGCGAAATTAGTAAAATCCTTTTTACCGCCATGCGCACGACAGCTGACAAGAGACGGCAACTGTGCAGTGCAATGCCTGGTGCGTTTTTTTAATCCTGTTTCCTGGTTGCTTTTTGGAGCGCGGTCCCTTTTAGTTACATGTCAGAGACGCAGAGAGGTGTCTTAAACCTGTTTGATTGTCTCTTGTCTTACAGATGAAAACAGCGTGCAGTTTCATGTTCAAAGAGATATTTTGCAGCGCCTGTGTCATTTAAATCCTCCCGTCTGACTCTCCCGCTTTTAGAACAGCTCTGTCAGAGCGGCTTGCCTTACAATGCGTGGCTTAATATGTCTGCGTGGAATCCCTCGTCTCTCCCGGCCTATTGACTGGTGTTACAAATCGGAGCCCCCGTCTTAAGAGTCGACACGCGTGCAGAGGTGGTTTCCATGAAAGAGTGACACCGAGCACGAGGCTGGCTGATAAATAAATAAATTAGAGGAGCCGACGCTGCCACTCTGAATCATAAAAAGTGATCGTTGTTTAAGATAAGACGGACAAGGCGAACGGGGGTTCTGGAGAAAGCTCTGGTCTCAAACACATGTTGCTGTAGGCTTTGATCCAGCTTGACAGAGGAGGTGAGCTACTGAAGACAGGCAAGGCAGACGGTGATCAAAGTCAACACCAACATACCTGCGCTTTTCAATATTTCATGGAGCAGCAGTGGTTACTAAAATATGTCATCATAAAGTATCTGACTTTTTTGATTGATATTTATTGAACAGGCTTTAACAACGGTATGTGGGTTTAAATCTTTCAAAGCACATCTTCAAAAAAAAAAGAAAAAAAAAGGAGTCCATTACTCACAACACACACACACACACACACACACACACACACACACACACACACACACACACACACACACACACACATCTCAACACTCATGGAGAAAAAAAACAGTGAGAGAAAGATTAGAAACCTTGTTTGCTCTCAGTTCAAAGTACTTCATGTTCGGTACTTTACAGCAGGGCGAACCCAGTGTTTTTATCGCTTGTCTGTGTTTCACCGGCCCAGACAACAGCAGCACCGACAGATGCAGAGAGCATCACATTGAACACCTGAATCAGACAGAACCTCACTTGATGACAAGGCTGCTAAAGAGACGACGTGTCTGCGCTATTCAGCATATGGTGATTCACTGTCAGTGCATCCTGCAGGCTCTTTGAACAGAAATCCATACTAAACGACACTCAGAGTCAAAGGGAAAATTTGTCACCATTTAGTTACGGACTAAAAATGTAACATTTTAGTAATTTCTTATTATTATCATTTGAAGATTGTGTCATACCCATACCAGTCCAAGAGTTCATCGCCCAGACAACAAGACATAACTTTGCTCGCTGTATCTTTCTGAAAGTAAAATGGGAGAAGAAAGTTCTGCTCTACTGATTTGTTGACGGGTGGCATGAACATGTACGGAAGTAAAAAAAACAAAAAAACAAGCTAGAATAATGTTCATTCACTTGGCAAAGTGAGACAAAGGTTGCCCCTTGGTGGCTTTTAGAAACTACGTGGTCAAAGCCCCTCGCAAATCCTGACTTGATTATAAATCCTGTATGATTTATAATTTCCCTGTGAACTATTTATATATTTTTCAGTCACATTTGTATTATTAGCTGGAGTAGAGGTCCAATAACTTCTAATGAAGCTCATCCAAATAAAGTAAAAACGTTGTATTTCATCTCTAAAGCTGTTACCCAGAGCACGCATGTTTTTAATTATTTAATACATTACATATTAATAGTATCTGCTTGTTCACGTTACTGATGGCTAGCCACCAAATGCTAAATAATTGTAGAGGGTCTTTTTTGATCAGTGGCAAACTTTGGTGCTAGCATGCTTTTAGGTGTGTTGTTGTATTCATTGTTCGGAGTTTATGAAGGTTGAGTCTGTCACTGCAGATGTATTTCACTAAGTACATTGCTTGAGTCTGTGTCAATCACTCAGCAACACTTTTGCCCTTTTATAAAACCTCCAGCCATCATGGATGGCAGCGTTAAAGTTGTTTTGTCTCTGCAAAAGAAGGAGATATTCAACAATAGTCAGAAAAGCCTCTGCAGTGTGCAGTGAGTTGTTATCACTATGGGTTTGAGCTTGTTTTTTGTTTGTGACATTAAGCAACAGTTAAATGGAAGGGCTGCACAGTAATGAGGAAGTTAGCGCCATTGTCGCACACCTTGAACGTGGCCCATTTATATATTAGCTGTGTTTTCCTGTGTTGAATGTGTAAGTTTTAAAGAATCTGTTACTGAAGTAGATAATTTGACCACCCTGTAATGTTTCAGGCCTGTGTGAATCTAAATTTGCCCTGATGCCAGACATGTGTTGCTTTTGTGTTACTCAAAAAACAAAAACAAAAACAAAACAAAAAAACTGCAGATTTCATAAAATGCAAACTATGTCCAGAACTGGAGCCACCAGAGAGGTTTAAGACGTTATCCAAGGTGGACAATCATATTTGTTTCACAGTGCCTTTTAAAGTGCTGGCGTGGCCCTATTGCACATTTAGTTCATTACTAAATTCATTTTATACCTCTCATGCTTACCTGAAGGCGAAAAGACAAGTCAACAACATTTATTGACTTGTAAAAATCCAGAAGTTAACATATTTAATGCTTTGTGTTGTTCATCTTAAATGGATTTTGTTGTAAACTGACTGGCTATGAACTAAGAGTTTATAGTGAGCAAAAGCAAAGTAGAGTTACGTATGTTGAGCATTAAAACATGTTGCTTACTAAAAATAAAAAAAATAAACAAAAAAATAAAAATTTACCATAATTTGCTCTTCGGTTAGGATTTGATCATACCTCTGACTATGCTTTGCTTTGGACACTTGTTAAAGCATGAGTAGACATCGTGCTGTGTTGTTGCTATTGAAGGCTTGTTTCAGCAATATTTGTTACAAAGTGGTTTGGACCTATTTGATGTTATTGACATTGTTGCTGGTCCTGTTGCTTTGCTCTGCGACATAAGGGAGAAACCCAGAAGCCATTAGCAGGCAGAAACTGTGTAACTATGGTTAAACACAGAATCATTAGTCATACCTCGGGCATGTTTAGATTTAACATTATTTAAATTCAACCAAGATGTTTGATTCTGGTAGAAAATGAGACAGGCATCGTATTGAGAAATAAATCCACATTTTGTAAAAGATATTTCTCTCCTTTCAGTTGCATATTATTTTTAAAATGTTACATCAAAAACTATTTGTACCCTTCTTAAAAAATAATGTAAAAAAAATCTGCATTGGCATTGCAGTATTCATATCCTTCTTGTACTTCCTAAATACCTTTTTGGACATTTTCACTGATATTTGATGATTTAATATTGCTGATGAGTCTCTAAAGTTGGAGGGCCTCCTTCCCGCCACACCAATCTTTAGCTCCTACCACTTGGGCTTAAAATTATGTCTAAAAAACAACCTAGATTTCAAAAATTACCATTTATGTTTCTTTTTTACTTGTCACTTTCTATTCTAACTGTAGATTGCACAGACTGTAATTACTTCTCTGTGCCTGTGCATCACTAGACAGCCTGTAGGCTCCCCATCATGTCAAAAAGCCATACGCCGTTTGGTTTTTGAAGAGGGGCATAAAAAGCAGTAACTTATTTCCCACAATCCTTTCTTGACACAGAATGTTTTTTATTTAGCCACCTCAGCTGTTTTTTTTTTTAGTTTATGAAAATTACACGTTTCTGTTGTTACTATTGCTACATTCAACAGATTGTATCTGTTAGAAGGAAGACAAAGGAGGACAAAGGGTAATTATGGTCCAGAAAAGGTATGAAGAAATGAGAGAAATCCATTGAAAAGTAAAGAGATATCAGAAAGCATTTTACAATGCATGAACTTCATGGAAGTATATTCAACTACAAATGAAATTGTCCTCTGATCCTTGATTTTAATCTTTTTTTTGTTTTGTTTATTTAAATAAAAGTCTTAAACTGATGAAATACAGTCTCAGTGAATGTTTCCCTCATATAACACACAGTTGAAACTAAATACATACATGCCATCCATCAAAGCTGCAAACGAGTTCAGAGGTTTGCAACACTTCCAGACTAAACGCTTAAGACTGAGTTCCTTCAAACCGCAGGACCTGTCTCTGAGAAATAAGGTTTTTGTCCAAGATTGCGTTTGCAGCTTGTATTAAAATGGGTTATGTTGGATTTGGAGTGACGACTTCTTTCCCAACTAGTTGTCTATGAGCCCAAGCACAGGACTCAATTAAATGTGGACAATGACACTTCCCGGTCAACTTCATCCAGCATCTTCACACGGTTACTTTGCATTCCTTTTGAGGTTGATAGGAACATTTAACACAAAAAATGAATCTCTTGGTTTCTTTCCTAAGCGGTATGATGTTGCCATTAAATACACCCACAGGTGTGCCTTCAGTCAGCTCAAATGCTGTAAGCTTACAAGGCATCATCACCTGGGTTGTCCCATGCTGGTTTAAGGCAAAGCGATGTATGTAAAATAGTTTATGTAAACTTCTAAATTGGGAGAAATTAGTCAAATTAAATTTTCATTTTTCTGGCGGTTAGCAAACAGGAATAATTGTAATAATACCAAGGAAGTTTAGTCTGATTTCTTGTAAATTATAGAGAAAACCAGGGTTATTTTAAAACAGTGTGTAGAAATATCTGATATTAACTGTATGTCGGTGATAAACATGTCAGTGATTGCTTTATTTCACGCATATTTTGTGACAACACATCCTGTTATATTGGTAGTGTTATCTGAAGCAGATTTCTGAAAATGAGACAAAAACACTGCAGTGACTAAATTTAATTCAGTGGATAGATGGCCACAGAGCTAATTTCATGGCAAGTTGTATTGGAAATATTGTGAGACAAGATAAAACTGGCCGCCAAATAATTTCTCTCCCTTCTGTCTATCAGTTCACCTGCCACACTGTAAAGCGCTGTGCATTTATTAATTAATACTAAGCAAAGTTTAACCGTGTAAAAGGAAGGAGGACTCATTTTTACTCCGTGACAGAATGATTTACTGTCTTCATGTAAATCTTTGTATGGACTGAGATAGACTGAAGAAGCAAAACATGCTGGTTTAGTAAACCCAGGCAGGGGTCAAATATGAGTCTAGGATGCTTTCACTATAGTTCAGTTTAATTCATGCAAAATGTAGCGATGAATCATAACCTACAGGATTCATTTCTCTGAGCATGACTATTACTTCTCAACTTAACTTGATACTTTGTTTGCATGGAGATAAATTACCTTTTTTTAAACTTTTAAAGGTGAAAGAAGAGTGAGCTGAAAAGGTTTAATGTTTATTTCGTTCACTCTTTTAGTATGCAAAAAAAAACAACAAATGCATATTTATATCCCAGTAAATTAGATATACACAACAGCAAGCAACGCAATTTGGCAGTCTATTCAATTCCATTGGGCATTAGTTGTCAAATGTTCCTTTAATTAATATGAAAACAGAAATTATACCTTTCCGCTTAAGTTGATTTAAATGCACGGCACAATTTTGTCTAAATTAACTTTTGTCACTTTAACCACTTGAGATTCAACTTTCTCGCTGTAGGAACGATCAGCGAGGCACTAAAATACACTTTTATAGCGTCCTCATCTCGCCATAAATTCAGTCGTAATGTGCTATTTGAATGTTTTAAATGAGGACATCAGAATGTTATAGGTTTTAAATGCCCTTCGCATTCATGTTGCACCGTGTTATTTATTGTAACAAACGCATGCAGACAACACCCTAAGAGGATTCTGCTGCTCCTTTCTATCCCCCTGCATATTCATAGTATGATAATAAGCCATAAAAAGCCATCCTCTAAATACAAAAGTCATAATACTACTTACAGTGGCCCCTCTTCTTTTGCTTTGCGCCCTGATTTATGGAGTCACACCGAGGCTCATGGAGGAACAAGGGAAAGTCCACGTCAACACTGTGTCACAGGCAGCCGCTTTAATCTGCCCATTGTCTTAATGACACCGTCAGTGGCCCCTAATGACCCGGATCAGACGTCGCCTGCTGCACTATATTAATCTGAGCGGGGCCCCCACACCGCGAGGGTTATTTTTTATAGCGTCTGATAAACCCCTTCACATCATCCATCCTTCCAAGTGAGGGAGAGGATGGAGAGACAAAGAAGAGTCTTAAAATCCTGCTTTTCACTCTCTGTTTTCCTTCTCCATCTAGATGTCCTCTATTTTTTCTTTATTTTTTATTCGTTATTCCTGCTCTAACTAACCTCACTTCTCAACCACCCATTTCTTTTTTTTTTTTTTTTTTTGTTTGTTCCACATGGAGGCCCTAATATTTTCCTGCGGGGCGCCCACTTCTCTCAAACGGTGATGAATGGCTCTGGCTTCTGTATCGATTTCCAAACCGAAACAATTTACGGACGAAACAAGTAGCAGTTTATCATATTGATTTTCGTCTGAATTCAGCTTCTCCCTTTAAGGTGACACTGTGCATGAATGAATACATGAGCGAGAGCGTAGATGAATGCTCAACGTTTCTTCGTTGAGCGGTGACTGGGATTTAAGAGCGGTTCCACGCGGGCGTTGCATGGCTGGATCCATCTGAAACTGTTTTAAGTGAGAAGTCGATGCGGGAGCGGCAGTCTAAATGAAAACATATCGCCACATCAGGACTGAAGTCTCTTCATTGGAAATATGCAGCTCTAATCAGAAGTTTAAATGCACTCATCATAGGCATTAGTGTCATATTAATTGGGGGCTTTTTTATGATTTCATTTTCAGGGCTTCCATAAACCGCCACTAATCTTGTAGCATGTTGCAAAGAAAGAAAGAAAGTATGTGCATATTGTATGTTTATGCATTTGCCAGATGCTTTTGTCCAAAGGGACTTACAAATGAGAATATAGCAACACACTTAATATCAAAGGTACTTGGAAGAAAGATTTCTAGTCAGGTTTTGTTAGAGCTGTGGCAGTAATCAAGGCAGGAGGTCATGATAAACTGCACCACAAGCTAGGTGGGGTGTTGGATTGGGGTATGGCCTGTTCTTTTCTTACTGTATGTTTAATAATGCAAAGCAGCATGAGTTAGAGTCAGAAGCAAGATGATGTAAAACGTCAGCTAGGCATTGATCACGACGCCTACATTTCAAGCTTCCATTGATGGCTCAAGAGGTAGGGGATGTATCCATTAACAAGGTCCTGGAATATTTCTGCCGGGACATTTGATCACTCCTCTTACCAGGGATGGCAGGACTTATTTAAACTGGTTGGTTCACTGGCATGGTAACTGCTTTTCACCAGTCTCGATGCCCGTTTGGAAACACTGCTATGTTGAAGCAACTATAATTTTGTCCAAGTTTCACAACCCAAGCAGTTGATTTGAAGATGAAGAGTTTGCAGGTAGTCCTCCCTTTTTTTTTATTGCATCCATATTGGGCTGTGCATAGTTAAAGAAACCCCAAACATGCAGCAACCACCATAATTGGTGGTAAAATGTTCTAAGGTTTGAAAGCCTCACCTTAACTTCTCTAAACATTCTTCTTGTTCTTGTGGCCAAACAGCTAAATATTCTTCTGGTCTAACCATGAAAGTACACCAAAAAAAAAGCCAATGTTGCAACTGAAGGTGATTTAGTTGGATTAGGTCCATGTCGATGTTAAACTTCAATCAGCATCTTCCAGTTAATGATTGTGGGTTGTTTTTGAATATTAGGTTGATGGCTAAACCTTTAACAGAATTTCATGTTCCAATAGGACAATATTCCTAAATAAATACACATCAGTAATGGTTTTGGATGTGATAACGCTGGCCAACATTAGGCTTATCAAATGGCAGCAACCTCAACCCTAACAAAAATCAGCAGGAAACAAAACAATTTAACTGGACTTTTCCATTTCTGCTAAGAACAACGCTCAACTATCCAGTCAGAATAATGCCAGAAGCTTGCTGAGGGCTGCACAGTGGCACAGTTTGTAGTGCTGTTACCTTGTAGCAAGAAAGTCCTTGGTTTGAATCCCGGTCTAGCATCACATGCGTGGGTTCTCTCTTGGTACTCTGGCCTCCTCCCAAAGTCTAAAAACATGACTGTTAAGTTAATTGGTCTCCCCAAATTGCCCTTAGGTGTGAGTGTCTACGTTGCCCTGTGATTGACCTGTTATGCTGTTCCCTGGCTCAATGACCGCAGGAGATAGACACCCGCGACGACGGATGCATGAAACCTGCCAAGCGGCATTTAATCATTTATTAGGGAGATGAGAAAATAAACTTTGGCACCCATTTCTTGGATTTAGAAATATTCGAAGTTGTATGTTATATCGTCTGTCCACTCTGGAGAAGGAATTGTTAAATACTTTAATTTAGCCCTAAGGCAATAAAATATAAATTTTAATCTAAAGCATAAAATTCCACAGAGGAAAAACAGCATTTAATGGTCCTTATAGTGACCCCATTCACAGCGGCTGAATTAAAAGTGTTATTCATGTAAAGTTTTTATGAGGCGAACAGTGTCGGAGAGATCATTGAACACCTGCCTGGGGTCACATTATACAGACTAACTTTCCTTGTTTTCTTTTGATGGAGTCAAGTGTCAAGATCCTCTTTTAATACCAGATTGGATTTGATTACGATCTGCTGACGCCGCAGCCTGTGTCACACCTGAAAAAAAAAAAGCACCCAGCTCTGCCCTGAATGCATTAGTGCTGACAGTGAAGTCACGGGCGAGCGGACGTGCCCTTGGCCACACCGATCTCAGCCTTAACCCCAACGGTGACCAGCAGCGACAGCGCACCTGAGCACGGAAATTGCCTGGGAATAGGAAGGACCATTAGGAGCCTTCAAACAAACAAACAAACAAAAGAGCAACAGTGGAATCACAAGGGGGATGACAGCTCAGTATAGCAAGCACATTATCTGCTTAACCTCATGTCCTTCTCTTCGTGTTGTTTTTTTTTTGTTTTTATTTTCTCTCCAGCTGGTTAAATTAGCCTGATGCGTCGAATGCCTGAAATAGAAATTGCTTTTACAAGAAACATCGGGGGGGGGGCAAAAGCGGAGAGCACAGGCATCCGGATGGACCGGTAGCTTAGGAAAATTGATTTTCTTATGAAACAATGTTAATGGCAAAACACATTATCACTCCTATGGTAAAAATCACTAAGAAATCAATGCAAAAAGAAATGGAACTAGAATGCTGCTAAAACAAGGACTCTGACAGTAGCCATTTCTATATATAAGATCAAAACTCAATTTTGCTTCATTAATTCACAAATTAAAAATGTATATATGCATATTAATGTTCATCACGTGGTCTAAATGCATGATAGCGTAAAGGGATAGTTATAGAACAGATATATTTATTCATAAGCTAAAGAAAACTTTCCTACTAGAAGATCTAACATTAGTGGTCTTATTGCCTCCTTTTTAATAATAAAAATTGATTTTTGTTTCAAAGAATGTTTGTTTGACCTTTCAAAATCTAATTAATCTCAAGCAGGTATAATGGGAGTAATAACACTTCTCCATTAGCCAGCTCTTTCAATAATGACAAATAATCCACCCCCTGAGATGAGCATAACCAATATGAACATCAAATCCTCCGTGTACAGCATGTTTTGGCAGTGATATTTAATGAATGGTTTTATAACGTAACTTGTTTATATAACAATGCATGTAATACTGTTACGCCTTTCTAAGTAATCCCGTACGGTATTTCCTTCTGTGTGTTTAATCAGATTTAAAAAACAACTTTTTATTACTTAACCACTACTATCAAAGTCAGAAACAAGTGGCTCATTGGGTTATTTTCTGATGTTTTTGAACTTTTCTATAACCCAGATATT
Organism: Fundulus heteroclitus; assembly: GCF_011125445.2. Lineage (NCBI taxonomy): Eukaryota > Metazoa > Chordata > Actinopteri > Cyprinodontiformes > Fundulidae > Fundulus > Fundulus heteroclitus. Next base: position 25,811,045 of record NC_046383.1, on the reverse strand, counting down.
AACAGTGGTAGATACGTACAACACTAAACATCACTGATACAATGTGAACTCTCCTGATAACCAAATTAAACGATAAAATACAAAACCTTTATTAACAAATATGTTACTTTTTTCTTCTATTTATCATGTTTGCTTATCTTCTTGAAAAGTTATAGCTAAATACCTGCTCTTAGCAATACATTTTTAATTTCTTTAAAATAAAAAATGTATCATTGCAAAACACCCCCACGTGATGTTTGATTATCCACAGTTTGTTTCTCACTCAAACTCCAGGAAGTATGAATTTAAAGCGCAGTACAAGAAAATAAAATAGAGGCAATGTAGCACGTCTATCACTGTGTTAAAGACCATTCATTAGGTAAGTATATTGCCACTTCCTTAAATACATTTTGACCTTTGTTGCTGGATGTAAATGGAATTTGGCATCTGTGCTTGTATCCCGTCAGTGCAATGAAAAGTTTGTTAATACCTAAAAGTGATGATGAGACAATCTCTACCCTGGAGCCTGCAGCATATTATAGGAGTGAGTGAAAGGGTTGAAGAGAGGCAGAGAGCGTGCAGAGTGGGCAGTAGCAGCACAGATTTACAGAGTGACGCTTTGCTGCTTAAATAGATCACCCAGATTGACTAGGTATTTTTGATTTCTGTCCTGTGGAGAGTGGGGAAGATCAAGAAAGAAGCGGCAATGCACCAGTAGTTAGCAGCCCCAACTACCTTGCAGGCATCATTCCAATGTGACTCAGTCAAAAAATAAAAAAAACGTTAATATCATTCCTTAATACCCAATTTTTGGGAAATCTTAAAATCCAAAACATCTTGTTGCAAGGTAATCTTTTAAAAGTAGCCCACTGCTTCTGGGGTTCTTTGCTATTACATTTTTTTTTTTCAAACTTCTCCAAAAAGCCTCCAGGTTTTCTATAACGCAGCAATCGGGTTTATAACAGGAGACAGCAGGGGGAATCATACTTCTGCTATTTTAGTCATTCTTCCTCGGTAACCTGCATAATCCAAAATAGATGTTGAGACTTCTTATCCTTTTGTCCATCATATCCCCAAGATACCTTTTATATTTCAAAAATTGTCTAAAGCAGAGGAAAGAAAAATAGAATTCCGTCCAAAATAAAATAAGGATTTGCAATGGTGACAAAAAAAATCAACCCTCTATCTATCTATCTATCTATCTATCTATCTATCTATCTATCTATCTATCTATCTATCTATCTATCTATCTATCTATCTATCTATCTATCTATCTATCTATCTATCTATCTATCTATCTATCTATCTATCTATCTATCTATCTATCTATCTATCTATCTATCTATCTATCTATCTATCTATCTATCTATCTATCTATCTATCTATCTATCTATGTATGTATGTATGTGTGTGTATGTACAAAAATAATAAACCAAACACTTAAACACTTTAAATGAACAGATCAAGCGGCTTGATGAAAAGAGGAATAACAAAAATGACACTCCTCTGTCCTAAAATGTAGTGCAGTAAACCTCTACAGTGAGCATCATAAAGAGATTTAACACGTCAAGCTGGATTTTTGCCATGCAGCTTTGGTTCAGTTTTCACCTTGAACAATAATTGACGCCGTTTCGTCCCAAACTATTTGTGCCTGTAAACATGCCCTTTCTTACCAACGTGTTTATCCATTTATTTTTCTTAAATGTCCAGCATTTTCCTGAATGATACAGAAAAAAGTTATAAAATGGTTTAAATCTCTCGTTATTTAATAGGGAATCATTTGCCTTTGTGCCGCTACAGCCCTTTTTGTTCTGATGCAAACCAGCTGACTCTTACAAACTATGACACACCGTGACTTGAGTGACCTGCTGTTACAAAGCATTTGGTGGAGTCATAAAACCACATTCACGGTAGACAATAAGTATATTATAGAAATATTTATTTAAAATTGTTGCTGGTCAAAGCAGGTATGAAACGGCTTTAACTTCAAAATTAAATTTAGTTCATTTATATAATGGCAATTCACAAAATATACCAAAACATGTGCTAATATATCACACAAGTGTATCTACATGAATGAAAGCAACAAAAGAAACAGTGTTCTATTTTGTTTACAAAAAATTTGCCCTTCCAACTTTGAGAGAAGCTAATTTCTCAATAACTCTGCGCTTGAAGTCTGGGATGGTTTTGACAGTGATGCTACAAAAATCCACCAATCCTCTAAAAACACCTGGATTTTCTGAGCTTTCGCTTTCATCATGGCCACGTGGACCAAGTTCAAATGCACCACAGAACTTGACACAGTCTATTATTTTTGATAGGATGTGCCTGTTTTTGTCAACCTCCTCATTGTGCTGGCAGATCCTTACCCTGTATGTAGCCTTCATAAAGTGGAGAGGAAATGTTTATTTTTACCAAACATGGCTAGTCACAGTGCATTTTCCATGTGAATCCCTGACTGTTCATGTCTTTTTGCATCTTCTGAAAGTGCTTTTAATCGGTTGTACCCGTCTTAATCCATGCTGAGCCAGATGCTGATGAAAAAGGAAGCAGGGAGAGCAAAATAAAGCATTTGCCTCAGTGCATGCCATTAGCCAAGCTTTGCTGCTAAACCAGGTCCTGGAAAAAGTGTATTGTCTTCCTCTCTTCTTTTGATAAGTTCTTCTCTCAAATTGTGTGAATTATTAAACTTTTCTTGCACTATATCTAATTTCTGTCCAATCTTTTCCAACTCTCGGGGCTCGACCTGTCATTCAGCCAAACTTTATAATGGACAGCAGTGACGTCAGTCCTGATGAAGCCCCATGGCGGGAGGGTATCTGCAAATCAAGCTGCGTTCAGCTCTGGGTGCAGGAAAGGATGGTCCTATCTCTTGTATTGAAGAGGAGCTACTGTGCATGTACAACTTTTAACCAGAGTCTATGGGGAAAGATTTTTGCGACCCAGGGAGGAAATACGTCACCAATCGTCGATGAATGAAAAAAAAACCTTACTCATCATTAACTTTAAAAATATTAATCTTACATAACTAAAAAAAATACATAAGTATATTTCAAATATTTATTTTATTGTCTTATTCAAGGTAATGTGGTGAGTGGTGACAGAGAGTTGCGCCCTCTATCGGCCATCTGTAATTTATTTTAACCCAGGTGTCATCAACATACCTGAACCAATGGGTTGGTGGGGTCCCTAAAAAGGACACTAAAGCTCTCTTTTCTACCTCCTCCATGTACAGGTTTGCAACAATGAGAGAGACACACCCATGTTTCTGCCTGTAGTATTGCCCTCCCAGACGTGAAGTAGGTTAACTGCAGGCACAGTTTCAGGAATTGGCACCGTGGCTCTGGGGAAACTATGATTCTGCTACTAAGGGTGGTGTCTTATTTTAATTTTGCACAGACCACGACCACCGCCTCATCAACAGGAACACATGTAAAGAGTGATGTGACTAAAAGAGACTATAGTTTCATCCGTCTCCATGGTGACCTTCTATTCTGTATGTGGTGTATGAGCTGTCAGCCAAACATACTGAGTTCATACGGTAGATAGTTGGAAACATTATGGGGGACAAAAGTAATTCATGCTAGCAATGGGTCTTACCGGCACATCTTGTTTGTGAATTCTGGGTAAACCATATTGACTAGGGGTGGCCTCACCTCGGATACAGTGTATGGAACAGAATATGGTAAATAACCTTATCCTACTCCAGTTTTTTTAGGCACTACATCAACTTATTCTTGTAACCACTTCATTGTAACAACTTAAACAGGGATGGAGGCCTCCAAATGTCCCCCTATTACAATTGTGATTATAACTCAGCCCCCTGGGAACAATAAGTGCCCCATCAGAGCACTGACAATTGTTTTTTTAGGCTGATGGTCCTCTTTTACTTGCCAACAACCAGTTTTGCCACTGTTTAGTTTGCTAAACCATGTCAAGGCACTGCTTATAGGGCTGAGTTTACCTTTAACTCCTCAGACTGCAGAAGTCTTTTGGAGAAGAGACAGAACGTCCCAACAAAGATAAACCCATCCAAAAGACCTACTCTATTTTTTTTCTACCAGGATTACTGAGATGCATCCGGACTGTCAGTACAGTTTTACCGTTACCTGGAGTATCCAAAAGTCCAGATTTGAATCTAAAGCTTATATAAAAATGTTTTGCCGATATAGGATGTCTCTTACTGAACACATTTGTATTCCATCATAACCTTATAACTGCAGTCTTTGGCAGTTGTTAAATGTTTGCTATTTTTATGGATATCATGTAATTTGAAACAAAAATGACAATTAGTATGAATGCTGGTATTTTTTTATCCTTTGTTGAGGCTATAATTGATGTTATATAATTTAAGGTTTAAATCAACCAAAGACTAATAGACAGAAGCATTATTTCCTCCGAGAGTTTACCTTCCATGCATGTCAAGGTGCTTCTCTGCAGAACGCCCTCCGCCTCGATTTAGCATCAAACACCATTACTCTGCAGTGCTTTTTGCTCTCCGGTATTGTAGCCATCTGGCTTTGTGATTTATTCTTTTCTTTTGAGCTGTTTTCCAATCAGCGACATATTCAACAACAGCTAGCTCACTGTAGTTCTCAGAGTGCCTTGTGACATCCCTCAGTGGCAGAAATTGTCGTTGCTGTACACTGTATGTGGAGCTGAGTGTATATTTAGCTTTTGTATATCACTGTTATTTGTCCACTCCAGACAAGAGTGTGACGGGAGTGTAAGCCAATAATGCTTTTGCTCTTTTGTGTAAATAGCACATGCACGCGCGCACATACAAAACAAATAGCTGGGAAAGAAGTAAGATGGTAGCAGGAGTTGCAGTGATTTGAGACCCGTGTGGGTACTGACGGGGAGGGGGGGGGAAAAAAAAGCATCTACTATTCTTTCATTGTGGACTTCTCCCTCCAGGACAGCTGAACTTTGCAGCTAAATTGGTAGCAAAGAAAAGCCCTTTTGAAGAAAGGATTGTGCTGAAAAGCCCCAAAAAGTTTACAATCTTTGAAAACTGCCTGTACCCAGAGTAAAAGGCAAGGCTTTGAGAAAGGGTAGGTTTTGCATTGAAGGAAATAGCAACCAACCTGTAAAAGGGAGAAAGAGATACCCAGGACTTCAGTGTATTTTTTTAAATTAAAAAATAACACAAGGTACAACAAATGTATAAAGTGGATGAAAAGCAATGAATGATTAAAAATCTGAAAAGTGTGGTATGCATTTGTAGTCAGCCTCTCAATGTAGACCGACTCTTTGTAGTTTAATTGCTTGTCAAAACAAATAAGTCATTGGCATGGCAGCATCTGAGTCCATTTAGGCGAAGACGGTTGGTTGAAGTTCAAATCAAGCATCCGAATGAGAAGAAGATGAAAAACGGCTGATCAACTGGGATTTCCACACACAACCATCCCTGGAGTTCGTACCGCTCCATCATTACTAGAAGAATTCATATATTCAAAAAATATAAAAATCAATACACAAAAAAGGAACTCCGCCACTCATTTTGGAAGAAAGGAAGCCGTTAAGTGGCTCACTACCTCTGAACACACAACAGGTCAAATGTTGAAGGAGAATGACTAGAGCTGTACTCCAGGATCACCAGATTTCCCTTTGGGATCCATAAAATATTTTTTGAATTGAATTGAAAAGAGAACCTTTGGAATCAGGCGCTAGGGGAGTTTTACATCATGGATGAGCAGCCGGAAAATCTGAAGCTGTTGTGTGATACTATTGTGTCAATATAGATGAAAAATCACTCAGGAATGTTTCCAACACCTTGTTGTATTTATTCAGTGAAGAATTAAAGGTAGAGTCGACGATTTTTTCATCCCTTTTTGAATAACTGCGCATGCTCAGGTGGGATCGCGTGACAAAATCTCCCAAATCTACACTGGTCTTATTTCTTTCTACTGAGGCCTTCCTCTTCTTATCATAAACATGAACGCGGTTTGCTTCTTGCAGCTCTCAGCCAAATTAAAAGTACACAGTGAGAGCAGCAGCGCTACAATGAGTGGCTAACCGCTAAGCTAACCACATGCATAAACACTAGAAGTGCACATGAGCAGCCAGCAAGCAGAAACTAACAAGGAACGAGCACACACACTTGTGTTATGTGAGCGTGTCAGAATGAGAGGCATGATTTTTTTTTTTGTTTATTTATCTAAATACATAATGTATTGCCCACTGTCAGGATGGAAGGATCATTTCACCCAGTATAACAAAAAGTGTTTCTGAACAGGATTACCAACTATAACTTTAAGGTCAGTCTAAAGGCAAAAGGAGAACCAACTAAAAACTAGCAAGGTGTACTTAACAAAGTAGCTGGTGAGTTTACACATACATAGATTGGGGAGGGTAGAACAGCTTTGGGTGAGCACAAACAGGGAGATGGCAGTAAGGTGATTAATAAACACAGATAACACATGAAAAGCTGAACTACTCACAACAAGATTTACAAATAAAAAAAATGCAAAGAGGGAGAAATAAGTCAGAACCGGAACTCAAAAGAACAAACCTATATGACAAGACCCTAATAACAATAATGAACATAAAGAAAACCGGGTGTGGCAAGATCTTTCTAGCATAAATGAACAAAGAAATTATCGCAAAACCAACATAAATGAAAACCAAAACTCAAACACTCAAAGATCATGACATAAATGTACAAGGAATATAGTTATTAATAAAAACAGCTGTTTTATCTGATTTTCACCAGTTTACATTTTAACGAAAGACCAAATAAATTACACCCTTTTCAATAATCAATGTGTGATTAAGAAGTGGTTTAAAATGTTATTTTGACAGCAGCGCTGTATAATATATACTCATGACAAGTAAATAAGTGGCTTAAAAAGCAAAAAAGGGCAGCATCTCATGTCAGTTTATGAAATCTGGCGTTCAGAGGTGGGGTTTGATGGGGTGCCTCATCAGACCAGAGTGACCTTTCAAAGATTGCCTACAGCTGTGCCCACAGGCTGTTGTCAGGCTACTGTTGGCCTATGCTGACCTTGCGGCGCTTGGCAGCACCTTCCCGCATCAATATCTCCCAGCCATCACACCTTTGCAAGTCAAAGATCCAGCTGGATTTGACTGTCCTCAGAAAATCGAACTGTGCCGCATGCATAAGCTACGTGGACTAAATGGAGATATTATGCTGTTACAGCCGCACTTTGAACAGTCTTGCTTTTTGAACAAAGCCCAATTAGGTGTTTTACATGAAAGGTTGTCCTTTTTTTTTTTTTTTAAGTTGCTGAACATCATCAAGATGTCCTCTGTGTTTTTAGCCAATCACAAGTTAACAATCTGATGGGAAGTCGGTCTCTTTTGGCTGTCATTACGACCAGATCCCTCATGTGAAAAAGTAAAAAAAAAAAAAAAAAAAATGAATTGTCGGCAAGGCACAAATAACACCCATGAAAGGAAATTACAGCTGCACTGATTGATTGGCTAATGACTGTTATTATGTTCAAATCTGGAAAACAGATGAAGAAAGCAGCATGCAAATCAGGCCACAGAGGCTACCCACGGCCTCCAGAATGGATTTATTTTGAGTTGCTAGATGGATATTTGTCATACATCTCCTACCTGACTGGAAAAGCAAGACGTTTGGTACACAAGTTGTCTTTTACTGGATTAAGAAGCTTAGTTCATATCAGCATGTGGGATTTAATGTGTGCCTGTGTGCATTTTATCTATATATAGATTCAGATTTGGTCTACTGTAATCGCAAACAGCTATTTAAGGAATCTGAGAAAACGATGTGCGATATACAATCAAACATAATGAGAGCCATCACAAATAGATGCTGTTCATATGTGTTGTGGCTTCACAGTAACGGAAGGTTGACTCGTTTTTGTGCGCTTTGCAAGAACTTTCAATAACATCGGTCATTTAAAAACAAATCTCCTCTGAGCCCAGCACATCAACAGCCATTTACAAAAGTTTGTTGTCACGCTGAAGAAATTAATCGAAGCCTTTAAAAACGGTCGGGTAGCAACAAAAGGGTAAGATTATGGTGCCTGAAAAGAACAAAAGGGTTCATTTTTGCAGAATATTGCTGATAAAAAAAGCACACCTATGAATCCAAACACAAAAAGTACGAACAAATAAATGTTTTTTTTTTTTTTGTTTTTTAGTGCCCAAACAGATTGCAACGCTGATTGAGTTTGTTACATGTAAGCAGGGAACTTTTTAAAAGGGAGCAAACTTCCAACGCCCCGACTAGGCTGGGAATCGGGCATTTTGGGTTTTTGGTCTTTGGGCTAGAGCGCTTTGGTCCAATCTGTCTCGGGCAACATCTTGTAAACTCTTTCATGCTATAACCTCCTGGGTTCCAGGTCGTAGTTGCATCAGTTCAGGCAAAAATATCAAGGATCTAAAATAGAAATCTGGAAGAGAGAGGGTGGTACAGCGAGCTGCGTCGAAAAACAAGAATAAGGAGGCAGATGCTGCCAAAGGTGCTACGTGCTACAATTACAGACTTTGCTGTAGCTTCATCTTCTGCAGCACCAGAGTTTATGCAAATAATCCACCATGAAGTAGAGGAACAAGAGAGCAACAGTGTGAAGAGAGCTAGGTTTGCATCATGGTAAGGAGGGACGTCAGCAAAGTAATGGGGAGTTAGGGAAGGAATTAGACATTAATGTGCAAATCTTTTTGTTGTCAATAATACAAAGCCAATATTGATTAAACTTTAGGCAAATAGACTGCTCTTTTCTAGCCCTGCATATCACTCAAAGTGCTCTCACATGAAAGCAACATTTAGCCAACATCACAAACAAACACATACTCACTCACAGATATCCAGATCGGTAGGTAGCTTAAGGTTAAGTGTCATTTTATATTAAGGTTGTGACTTTTCGTCCTCATCAATAAATACCCCATAATACTATGAGAACGTTTCATGTCTAGATCAGACCACCCTCATTTGAAGCAAAACGCTAAGATCAAAGGAAATCCTTAAGGTTTTATCGGTCACTCGCTTCCCTTTACTGCTGTAATTATTTATTTTTCTTTTCTGGGTGTTTAATTTCATTCATTCATTCATTTCAGTTTGTTGATTGGGTGTCGGTTCTCCACAAATATTCATTCACCTTACATTCAAATCAGGTCAAATTTACTTCCAGTTGTATAGAAACACACATTAAATCTAATTCATACCCATATACAGTATACTACTTAGAAAGTCAAAGCCCAAAATAAACCATAAACTAATGCAAGACAGTATAATTCAAAGCCATCTATGTAAGGAAGTCCTCCTATTTGCATAACATCTTTGTTTTTGTAGGAATCCCCTCTTCTGAACAAGCATGTGGTGACAGTGGACCGATAAATGCAACGGATTGTTGCTTCATAGCTTCATAGGTTATCTAAAATATATACATTCATCTATAATTAAAGTTAGGGTTAACATGTGTAACATACAGTAATAAACAGAAATAAAAATGCTACATTAATAGCATCTCTCATCTCCATGGGAAGAACTTTCACCATCTTCGATGCTCTCTGGGTGTTTCTATATCTGCAACACTTGCAGAAAACAATGTTACATACAAGCTACATCTAAATCCACTGTCTTGTGAACAAACACAATTAGAGGCGAGCCATTGTCTGAGTTGTCCCAAAAGTACATTTGCGTCCCATAAAGTAAACCGCTGCACTATTAGATGCAGCCTTCGCGTTGCATGATGATCTCTGGCGAAGCTCTGGTGTCTAACTAGCTGCTTCACTGGTCTCCTTAATGCCAGTCCACTGACTGGTTGCAATCGATCAGCGGTCTGAACTGTAAACAACGTTGCTCATAAAAACATGACTTGTTTGCTTAGTTTTCTTTCTTGTTCGTCTCCTAAATTGGTATTCGCTGTAACAGGGCCTCTTGTCAACCTCCAAAACAGCTTTCTATAAAAGCAGTTCTGCACCCGTAACGCGTTTACAGTTAATTGATTATGTGGATACACTCACATCAAAGAAGGCATAATCCAACCCAACATACAGCATAGCTCAGGGAACATTTGAAGCTACATTCATGAACCAAAATAATTGCTTTCGACTGATAAGTGTTTGCATTGTGTTAAATTATTGCATTAAGCACTTTTAAGTCTCTAGACATACTCAGACATGACCAATCCCAAACCTGGGAAGACGTGGAGGATTCACTCGCTGAATTGAATTTCTTTTAAAAATCTATGAGTCAAAAGTAAAACAAATAGAGAAACGTATCATGAAGAAGTACGCAGTTTGTCTGTGTATTTAAAAATGGTACAGTATGCACATCCTTCACAAAGATGAATTTCCCACGTTGCAAACTTCGACCCTTGTGTGTCAGCACAACTCACGAGCCCCCTCTTCCACCTTTATGCCTTCTTCCTGCAGGCACCACATACATCCTCGTGCCCTCTGTGGCAGTGGGTCTGGGCTGCAGCGCTGAGCTTTAAACTGAAACAATAGATTATTGTCACCTCTGCCATGTTATAGCCAAAAGTGAAAAGCTCCTTCTGAAAGGACAATAGGGTATGAATTGATTTATGAGGGTTCAGGGGCCATAATGTGCTGTAGTAACAAGGAAGCAATGGCCTAGAAAAATGCTAACAGCAGTGCTTTATCTCCTAAGCCTTTGTTTCATCCAGAGTTTAATTCACTCCTTCTCAGAAGAAAGGTTTAGTGTTGATGGAGATGTGCTTAAGTTTGCACCTATCCAGCTGTTTTAGAGCACTTTAAAAAGATTTTGAATTTCAAGCTGGTACTTATGGAGTATGAATATCAAAGATGTAGCTGTGTTCTGTTAAAAAACAGCTACTTCAGAAATGATAATAAAATTGCTTTTTAAATTTACAATCAACAAGGGAAAGTGGTGGCAACTCTGAAACATTTGATTTTGCTGCACTATATTTGTGTTTACATATAATTTTTTAATTTGTGTAATTTTGTCAGATAAAATTGCTTATTTGGTTATTATAAATAAGAAATTACACTCAATACGGAAACATAAACATGCTGAAAATCAAATAAGTAGATGAAAGCTCAATCTTCAAACATTTAATTGGAGTAAATAAATGTAAGCTGGCAAAAACATTCTTATACAACATTAGTCAGAGTCCCTTGTTGGTCCAGGACATACCCCAGATGTTCAATTTAATTAAGATCTCAGGTATTTAGAGGTTAAGTCAATAACTAAAACACATTAAACTAAAACTCCCCCTCAAATAATGTTTGAAAAATATTTAAAACTTATTAAGATGGCAGAAGCGTAGAGGGGAGATGAGACTGATCTGCTCCAAACGTTGCCTTACAAGAGTTAGAATTTAGGGATTTGTAAGGACGTTTTTGCCTCAGTCATGGCGATAACTAAGATGACTGCTTTAAATTGCAAAACTGCTGACTTCTGATCGCAGCTATTCTTGCTGTTTGGAGTGTTCCTTAGGTTGGATCGTGCTGCAGCGAACTGGTTCCCCCACTGTCGACAGTCTCCGTCCTCCCCAAACACTGTGGTTTAATCAGAGGCCATGAACTTTTTGAACCAAATACTCTTTAGAGTCCAAACTTAATAGGTTTCAGTGTGTGTACAATTCAAGAAAGCCTCGCTAAATCTGCGGATCTTATTTGGGTTATTAAACAGAGCATGCCTGTCTGCGTATAGAAAGTTGAAGCATCCCTTTTCTTTCCTTTTGTTTCAATTATGTGGGTTTCATGGTTTGTAAATGGTAAAATTATATTTTGGTTTGGCCCACTTCATTAATGGTGGTCGTTAATATTAATGGTGTCACTCTCAGTTGAACTTTCTGAAAACCTTCTTGTTTCTTCTCGTTCTTTGGCCAATCAGTGAACAGCAAAGCAACTCTGCTCCGGTCATACTTCTTCCCGAGGATGGACAAAAAAAAAAAGCCAGTCCCGATCGACAAAAACTGTAATCGAAATGCTCGCAAAGTGGGCGGAGCCGAGTACAGCCCGGCCAAGCACAGCCAATGGATAAGGGACATAAATGTGCCAGTTGGTTCTGTGGACAAAACCAAATTAAACAACTGAAATAAAACTAAAAATAACAGTAATTATTATTGTTTCATGCAAATGACCCATTACACTACAGCGATTACAGCTGCACAAGGTTCCAGTCTGGGTATGGTTTGCTCGGTCATCAATGTGGCCTTGCCAATGACAAACCCAACCTGGCAGCTCCCATCAGAATCGATCACCTTTACGGAAGCCATTGCAGCAATCACACTGGTTGTGGTGTCACAGAAGATGCACAGCTCTCTGTTTTCAGCTGTTGAAGGTGAGATACTTGTATATACTCTGGCAATCGACAAATTGCAAAGTTTTTAAGTGACTCCTTCCAGCACACTAATGATTGGCCCATCTCTTGAGACAACTGAGAATCCCTGTTGGCATTGTCAGCAGTAAGACTCCTGAGGATGGATTTTGCTACAAAGTCTATTCTATCAGATCATGTAGACTATTTATCACAGATAAAACACCCCATTGAGTAAAGGGCTTTGATTCGTCAGCCACTTTAAAGCTGGAATAATCTTTTGCTGAGGTCCCAAAGAAGGCCTTGGCTGGGTTGATGGTGTGTCTGCTTCAAGATCCAGTTCCTTAATCTCTTTGGCATGATCTTAAACTTGAAAAGGGATCTAGTATCTGCTTTCTGTTGGTAGCAATTTGTGTAGCCATAGATTTGATTGTGTCACAAGTGCAAGTGGAGCAAGGTAACCACCATGCCACTATGAGCAGAGGGAACAGATTTCAAACCGTCATTCATATAGAAATCCTGACCTCTGGATCCATGTCTGTGTTTTTGCAATAGACTGATGTTGCTGTCCATTTGTAGTCGGAACACAGAAATCCTGGCTTCCGATAAGAAAAATCAATTGTTACGGCCTCTATAGTCACCCAGAAAGTCGGAGAAATTGTTTTAGGCTGATCTGATAAGGCAGCTCTTTGCATCAACAATACTAAGCTGTGAGGAAAACAACTTTATTTTACAAGACACAGCTGTAAAATCAATGTTACATGTAGCGGCTGCAACTCTGAACCGAACAAATAACAAGTCATGTTTGCATGTCGAAAGTACACCTTTAAAGAATGTTTATAAGGGGTACTATGAACAAAACAACAGCTTTTCTGGCCGTCACCATATTGGAATCCTAAGCTTTTTTTTATTGATTTTTTTTTTTTAATTTTGTAATCACAATTTCTCCGACTGTGTTAACTAGAATGCCTTTTAATCAGGTTCACCCAATTCCCAGCTCCTAATCTAGATTTTTGAGGCAAATGGAATACAACATGACTACTGAAGACCATATATTGCTACTACAAAATATTTATTAATCCCAAAGACAAGTAGTTTTGGGATGGTAAACTTCAAACAACCCATCCTCTTATTTTCTGAGTGGAGGTGCATTTTCAGCATGGCCTTTCTGTCAATTTTTTTCCCCTCATGAATCCAAGAAAGTAGTCTCTCGTCCCAGGTTTTCTGTCTGGGCTGTAAGCCAGAGACTTTGGTGGGGTGATTTGAAAGATTGCAGCCTGGGTGACCAGCTTCACAGATAGATTCATTGCTGGGCTGGGTTCTGAGGCTGCAGGAGATCTGAACGCTACATTGTTTCTTACTGACATTAGGAATGGTTAGGCATGGAGCTTTCACAGTGCAAGTTTTGTAGATACTGCCCAGACAATGATTTCCTATGACAACCGACGCCATGTTCAGTTTTTGCACACCCCTTTTCTGTGTGTCAGCTTTGTGGACCCTGAAAACATCCTGTCCAAATGCATCAGACTAGGTCGCTTGTGGGTCCTGTGTTTTGTCAATCTGATGTTGAGAGGTACTTTAGAGGTTTTGAGCAAATCACTGTGACATTAAACCAGCCACAGCAGGTGTGGACAATACTTCTTAAGTGCAGGCCAATGGGCAAGGCCCTGAAAGCTTGGTCTTCACTTTCTGTGGAGAAAAGCTTGTCGCATTCGACTCTCAAAAAGTCTTGCAGGCTGATGGTGCTGGAAACAGTATTTTCATGACCTTTAAAAGGCTGTAAGTGAGACTCGTTGATTTTGACGGGGGACAGGGATTGCTTATTGACCAGTGGTGTGCAGCTTGTAAAGCTGAGGACCAAGCAGCTCTGTGTGTGAGCTAATGTTACTTAAATAATTTAAAAACTGTATTCATGAAGGTGCAGCAGTTTACCCAAATGAACTGAAAGTCAACATTTCTGCAGCAGTGTGCTATTCTTGCAGATGAGTTCTCCATCATACACCAATCAGTTTTTGGTCAGTGTCATTCTCCCTTTCCTCCCCAACCTTCTCAGAAGGCTGGTAGTGTACAAGTTGTCTTGCCCTCCCCCATCTTCCTCCAGCTTGAAAGCAAAGAGAAATGTGTTTCTTTGTTTTAAGCCTGGACACCCGATTCTTGACCGTGAAGCGTACCATACCATACCGTCTTTATTTATAAAGCTCTTGAAAACATCCAACTGCTGAAACAAAGTGCTGCATATCGCTACAAGCTAAAACACATCCATTAAAAAACTGAGATAAAAAAGATAATGCATAAAAACACTTAAAAAAAACAACAAAACCAATTTAAAAGGAAAACTAAGACTTGTTAGTGGAAAAAGCCAAAGAATAATAGTGTTGTTGTTTTTTTACGTGGGCAGTGAAGGAAGGTCTCTTATGAGCAGGGGTAGGTTATTCTACAATTGAGAACTAACAATAGAAAAGGCCCTGCCCCCTCTGAGCTTCCTCTTAGACCTGGGTACCTCCAGGAGATGCAGTTGACATGACCTGAGTGGCCAAGAGGGCAAGTGTGGATGAAGAATATCAGAGAGGTACGGCGGGATAAGGCCATTCAAACACTTAAAAACAAAAATAAGAATTTTAAAAGGAACTCTAAAATGTACTGGGAGCCAATGGAGTCAGGCCAGAATAGGGGTAATAGGTGTTTAAACGTAAGCAACAGGGATTCTCTGTTTGAACAGTCAAGAGGGGAGGGGCTAATTAAAACAGCCTCTGCTGGTATTCTGAGAGATCATCTTGTGAAACCCGAACACCCAGATGAGTCCTTTAAGGCCTTCATTTTTGATGATTTGGTGTCTTAAAGCAGTGGTTCTTGATTCCCGGGGCATAGACAGCTGCTGGTCCATTCGGTACCGGGCGGCACAGAAATAATGCAGTTGCTGGTCACATAATTAGAATATCATGTTGATTTTGTTCTGTACTTTAATTCAAAACGTGAGACTTGTATATTTAATTCATTACACACAGACTAATATATTTCAAGCGTTTATTTCTTTTGATTTTAATGATTCTAACTGACAACTAATGACTAATGATCAGCCTGTGTGTAATGAAGCTGCATTATTTGTAATGTAGCTTCAGACTCATGCAAGGAGGTACCGGCCTAAAAAAACCCCATAAAGGATGTCTTTTCTATGACAGGTTCAAATTTGAAGTCACTAGCTTAAAAAAACACTATTCTGGTCCTTTTTTTCTGTGAATATGTGTAGGCGTTCTCCAAGAGATATCCAAAGGCATCCAAACTGTGCCCAAATGGAGACATCGACTTCAAAAGGCCGTAACTGCTGTTTACTTCTATATAGAGACATCAGTGAAGCCTCTAATGAAAGGTCATTTCCAGAGGAATCCTATTCTATGCACAGATTCACTGTCAACATGACTGAAATACAGTAGGGGAAAAACAAACATCGAACACAGAAAAACAGCTTTTACGCACAAGGATGCAGCAGGCTGGTTTGCTTTATGCATACTGCTGCTGTGGGGAACTAAATTTAAACCCCTTGTAGTGATGCATCAACGTGACAGTAATTTTTTTGGCTAAAATGCTGCATGCATCAGAATAGGTGTCTGCACTGAGTAGTCTGAGCAACATGCGTAAAAACAGGAGGAGGAGCGTGTTTAAGACAAGAGCTATGGTGAATAACACTGGTTCTGGAGAAACTGTAGTCCAACGCAGTCAGTCAAAAGAGGTGTCAATCAAAGAGGAGGTCATAGAGAGTTTTTAAAACAGAAGCCTCAAACTACGATGCTTAGGAGTCAGAAATACGTTCTGTGGAGACACCGATGTCCCCGTGACAGCTAAGATGTTTTAACTGCCTTGGCACATGTGATTTACAGCTTTAACAAATTACACAAATCTTTCACACTTTCATTCTCCTCGATGATTGTTGCTGCTCTTTTCTTTGGCAGCAGCATGGTGGCGGCGCCATATTGCTATTTGTTATAACCCAGCCCCAATTAGAACGTATTTAGATCATTGTACCTGACCTTTGGTGGTCAGTGGCTTTGCAGACTTTGGGGCCTTTTCACAGCAGATGCATTTAGCATCTGCACCAGATGGCCTCAATTGAACTAATACTGTGAACGTTGAAGGTAGAAATGCCTTTTCCAAGCTGTCATATGTTTTCTTTGACTTCTCGAGTCCGTGTTTAATTACCTCATTTCACTATGTGTGAAAATCTTCCCCTAGAAATTCAATCTGTAGTCATAGTAACCAATAATTCATCACTAAAATAGAGTCAGGAAAGCACAACTGTCTAAGGTAGAAACATTAGTCCACATCCAAGCTTATTTTAAGATGCTGGAAAACAAATGAGCTTCTTGGCTAAGAAGTGACCAAGATTGGCAATATTGTTTTAGATGTAAACTTTGCATTCCAATTTAAGACCTTCTATTAGTTTGTAGGGAGCTACAAAAGTTTTCAAAAACCATTTTAATGTACTATTGTTCATTTTTTAAGGTAATTTGTGGGGCAGTTGAAACAGCAAATGGTATCTTCATGTTAAATCATCTGCAGTTGTTTTCATTAAACAAACCCTATTTGATATGTTTTGTTCACGGCACGTCCTGCATTATTTTACTTATTGAACATTTGTGGAAAAAAAAAGATTACCTAAAATGCTGCCGATGTTTTCCTGCTAAAATCAGGCTTCTGTTGTCAAGAAAAGTCACACAATCACATCACGTTTCTAGGTTATGCTGCTCAGACAAACCCTGAATTGTTACACATCAAACATGGTCAAAATATATGGTCATAGCAGGAAGTCTTGTGACTCGCCAGCAAATATTCGGATTACCGACATTAAAATCAGACCAGTCGGGTTTCCTGATATTTGTATGTACCTTGTTTACTTACTGGAAAAAATCTCTTAATCAAATCTAACAAGAACATGACTGGGCAACTCTGTTATAAATATTTAAAAAAAATGTTTTGCCTGCTAAAGTTTTGTAAACTGATAAAACTACATAATATAATCCACTGTGCAGCCAATGTAAGTATAGCTGTTTGGCAGCTAAGAAAGTAGCTTAATGAAATATTCCAGTGTATTAAACTAAATTATATGAAATAAGAAAATCCGATTTGGAAATGGTTGATCGTACTAATATACATAGATTGTTAAGGAACAAATCTTTATAAGTTTATGGACACATTATGAATTGTAATTAAACTAATAAAAGTATAGATTGATATAAATAATTTATATTTTTATTAAAACTTAAAATATCATATTTGGTACTCATAGATTCAGCATGCAAATAATTAAAAGTTTGTGAACCTAGATATTTATGGGTCATTACTAATGATACGTTAAGCTGGAAAACACATTGTAGAAAATATATTCTAGAATCCCACCACTCAAGGTGGCTGCATGGTGGAGTTGCTCTGTTACTGTCATTCTGAGATATTCTTTTTGAGGATGAAAATTGCTTTTATGGATAATTATTCTGGTACTGGATGCAGTGCAGAAGGAAGGATTTTTTTTCTGTTCCCTGTTTACATTTTGGACATGTCACATATTGCATAACCATAGTAACCAGTGGGTTTTACACAACCAGGAGCAGCTAATTAACAACTCAAAAGCATAATAATACTTAAACTACAACCAGCAAATCCTAGATGAGTTGAAAAGGATGTACCGTGGGTCAGAGCAGGTGCAAAGAGGCGAGACAGAAGTGTGAGATCGTTGGTAAACAAGCTGGATGAACTCCAAGCCCTAACAAGGAACCAGCCAAAGTATCATCTGTTTCACTGAGACATGCCTACAGGACCAATTCCCCGACTCCAGCATCTCTCTGCCAGACTTCCAGACCAAACGAGCAGACATATTTGGAGGGGAGAGGAAAGCGAATGGAGGTGGATTGACCGTGCTTGTGAACAACAGTTGAAGTGATCCAGGGCGTTACTGTAATCTCCGCAGCCCAGATCTTGACCTGTTACATTCCTTCCATATTATTTACCCAGGTTATTTCGGCAACCACTTACATTCCACTATCTACTTTTGTCGGCACTGCATGCCATCAGCTCAGTTGCTGCTAAGCTGCAAACACAACACCCCAATGAGTTTGTGACAATATCTGGCGATTTTAATCACACACACCAATCTCTGCTACATTTCCGATGTTTCAAACAGTTTGTCACCTGCCCCACCAGAGAAAAACCAAACATTTGTTATTTTTATTCAAATGTCAATGATTCATTGACCTCCTTTGGGTAGGTTGCGAGCTCGTGTTTTTCTGCTCGGAGTATAAAGCCCCTGTTCAGAGGCGACCTGTTTTGAAGAGCACGGTGAGGAGATGGTGAAAGGAAGCTGAAGAAGCCCTTCACCGTTGTTTCGAGGCAACAGACTGGGACGCACCGTGCCACCCACATGGAGAGGACATCAATGCCATGACTGAGTGTGTGACTGACTGTAATAACTCCTGTGTGGATAACATCAGCCCCACCAGGACAGCGAGATGCTGCCCCAACAACAAACCCTGGATCACCAGTGACCTGAAGGTACCGCTAAACAAGACAAATAAGAGTTTTCAAGGAGGAGGAATTACTCAGGAGTGTAAAGAAGCAACTTGGAGTCAAGATAAGAGACAGCAAGGAGGTGTACAGGATTAGCATTAATTTAAAAAAGCCCAACAAGATCAGAAAGTAGGCTGGTTCTGTTCTGGGATCTCCTCTAGAATCCCTGTAGATGATGATGTGCATAAAAATGAAAAACATCATGGGCAACCCTGAGCATCTTCTTCATCGGACCGTCATGAAACAACAGTTTCTTTAGTCAGAAGCTCCTTTAGAGCCGCTGTGAGACAGTACTCTACAGGAGATCCTTCCTGCCCTAAGGCTTCAGCATCTACAACAACTCGTGGAACAAACCTGTACAATATGAGTTACAACATCATATAATTTCCCTTTGGGATTAATAAATGATTTTGAAGTAAACTAAAAGTAAGAACCACATCATGACATTGTCACATGTTCAAAACCGATATGTCCATTTATTTTGCACATTATTTCAAATGCTTATAGTTTCATAAATTACATATTTTTTGAACACATACATATATAAAAAAATCGCAATTTATTTATTTATTTGGCAAAAATCATAGCCAGTGACATTAGAAATTGGTAGTAATGTTTATAAAAAAAAGCCGCTTTTCATTTAGCTACTGGAGTACATTTGTGAAATATCTTTGATGAACTAAAAAAAGGAAAACTGACAAGAAATTGAAGAAAAAAAATCATTCCTATAAAAGTGTGATATAAATTCAAAATTGACGGTTGATATTTTTTAAGCTTTTTTTTCCCCTGATCTTTGTAACTTCTTTACATGGTAGCTATGCAAATTGAACCGGAAAATAGTATTTAGATATTTGTTCTTATACCAATAAAAAGATAAGCAATAAATAATTGCTGAAATAAGCATTGCTCCAGCCTACACCTTTTTACTAATTTTAACGTTGTGATTGATCACTTGAATATTCCGTATTTTTATGGCAATATTTTTTTATTAATTAATAAATAATTTTTGGGTTTTTCTATTGACCGCCACAGTCTGGGTAATAAAGGGCTGGTTTTGGCTCTGGGTGTGTAAAAGGTGTAGCCAAGAAAATACCATAACTGACACAAGAGAAACACAGGATAATTAATACCCAGATAGTCAACAGACATGGATTCAGAGGTCAAAATTAATATTACAGTACATATGAGCATCATCAATTATACCATAAATCATAAAGCCTGCTCAGTACCCCAGCCTGATAGCAATACTAATAATGTTCTGTGATTTATCACTTGGTTCAGTTACCATGGATATATTCAGTGTAATAGATGTCTTTGAGGGATATAAGGAGGCATAGGCATTACGTCTTCCTCCAAATATCAGACAGTGAATAAATCAGATCATACTTTTAATACATGGTAATGAATCTGAAGCTGGAGCAAGATCTAAATGCTAAATGAAAATCAGATCTGTTCCAAATTGAGAATTAAAAAGCAGAGATCTATTTATTTCATTGTTAAAACACGTTAATCCACAATCTTAGAGAATGCCGCTGAATTGCAGCACATCTTTAGTCATGGAAATTGTTTGTTTGGGATAAGCCTCCACCACCCACACCTCAACATGTGCTATTTGGATGATGACAGCCTGTCAAACACGTTGTCTGCACGCAGCGAGAAATAGAAAATGAGGCAGCTGTTCTTTGTAAAGGTACCTCAGCAGTAAAAAGGAAGATATGGAAAATAAATTTAAAACACATTCACTTCCTTTTATCAGTGTACCAATGTTGGTATCAGCCGTGTTATGTGGGAAATTCTTCTCTCTCTCTCGAGTGTCATAAACTAGAATGAAATGCAAAGGAAGCGATGAAATATTCGACGCTTTACCGAGTGATCTGAATTTAAAAGTGTATCGACTGCCTGCTGTCTGATAGCTGGCATGTCTGCGAGTGTGTATCTGTGTTGTTATATGAACATTGATTAGCTGGCAGTTTTGTGTGTAATGATGTGCAGCACCTGGCCTCAGAGTTGCCAGGAGCTTTATTCACCCCAACAGTTTCAGATGTTTGTGGAGGACTGTCGGCAGGGCTGTGAAAGTCATGTCAAAGTGCCATTTCGGTGAGGCCGCGGTTGCAGTGCCCAGAGTGATGAAATGCGGTAGTTAAATCTGTCTGCAAGAACCCATAATGCTGTGAACTTCACGTCGAACTCCTTTAATAATCTGGGTTAGCTGGAAAATGTGTTATGTACCATAGCCCTGTCTACTGAAATATGGAACTTTTGATATAAATTGTAAGTTCATTTCCGGCGATGTGCTTTCCAAGTTAACATGATTTCCCTCTTAAATAGTCTCCCTTGTTTTTTTTTTTTTTTTCAATTCTTAAAGCAGCAGTAAATAATTAAATAAACACATATCTAGAGATTTACTCTTCCCCTTGATTTATAAGGAGGTGAAAAGGTTTTTCTTTTGCAACAAAATCTTGTTAATATTTCTTTTGTAGATCCATGAAAAAAATAAAATAAACATAAAAAGATTTTTTTTCGTCAAATAGTTGTTTGGAAAATAAAATAAAAATGTCCCGCAGTCTGTTTATACTTCAGATCGAATGTACCTTCGTGCTTTGGTTTTACATTTTCTGTTCTGTAAAAGAACTTCCGTCAGTTCATGAAGAATCAATCAAAGATTTAAAAGGTATCTTTGCCTTTGTTTTTTTCTAATTACTTTCTCGTCCACAATCAAGCCTGGCTGTAAGAAACCACTAGCCTTGTGAGACCATCCTGATCTCGCGAGCTTTCAAGGTTTCACTCGCAGATCAGTCTGGCTACTTTCCGTTAAAGAAAATTTGGAGCCGTTCACCAAACGAACGTCCAATCAGCGTTGGCTTTGAGGCGGTTGAGGTGTGACGCAACGGGAAGCGCGTCAGTTCAGTCTAAACAACATGGCAGCTTCAGCCGATGACACTAGCGTAAGCGTGGCTATCGAGCAAGTTTTATCGGAATTACAGAGTATTTCTTTGCTGAGCTAACGAGCCTTTACCTGCAGCAGCAAGAGTAGCTTGGCTTGTGGTTGTGTTTTCGTCGTCGCTCGTAACAGAGCGACGACGAAGCATGTTGACGAGTACGTCATATGCTTCGTTGATCTGATTGGTTTATTTGGCCCGTCTATCACCAACATAGGCCAATCAGCTAACCAGTATTTTCGCCCCTTCCCAAAATTACTTCAACGGAAGGTTTCCAGATGGATATGCGGAGCAAATCTATCTGGCGGAGTCAGGTAAAGAAACCACCACCCTATGTTTAAGTTACAATCAATGATGTCGTTTTAAATTTCTAGTCTAAACAGAGTGGAAGCAAATCTGTTTCACGGTTTGAAAATCTTTTCTATCTGCATGTGTGTCACAGATCACATCAGTGCATACAGATACAAGTCCAGCTGATATAAGAAATTATTAATGAAGACGAAAGAAGAAAAGTAGAGAAGTAAAGCATACTCATTTCACTTAATAAAAGTAAAGTCTAGGTTATATCACAGGGTGCATTCATCACCGCCACCTTAGCTCAAGAGCTATTTTAGGAGAATAGTTGCCTTTAAATGGAGTTGCAGAAAAACAGAAAGACAAAAACCCTGGTTTGCACACATTTGGTGCTTGCAAATAGCTTACCAAATTTGTATTGATCCATCTTGGTCTTGTATCCGTACAATCATTTTTTTTGTTTGTTTGTTTGAAACCCGTTTGAAATAGAACAATTAAAACAGACACTGAAGAATGGATCAACAGAATCATTTTTTTTACCCTCCTTCGCAAATTTAAATAAAACACACAGCCAATATAATAGGACGAAAATCTAAGAACAATACTTTAAAGGGATATGCCATCTGTAAAAATGTCCTGATAAGTCAGTGATACAGAACAAAAATTCATTTGGACAAAATAAGAATATGTGACTTCTATACAAAATCAATGACCACCAAAAATATATATATTTTTTTTAACAAATGAGCCTTAACACAGGTGCTGAATGATAAATTACGCTGGTTACAGTAGAATTAACCCAAGGGCATGAACGCAGACCTTCCAGCTTTTTTTTTTTACACGGGGTGAAGAGCCAAACTGGGTTCCCAAACTCCCTTTGCAGGTGCTTCATCGTTGCTCGGCCTGGCAAAACTCTGACTTGGGTGTCAAAATGCCTCTTGTTTTGAAACAAATTGTGGATCAGCCCCAATTTCAAGCTCATAAACCCACACAGATTTGCAAACCCTGCTCTCTTGGTTACAGGTAAGCCCGTATCCGGCAGCCAAATCAGCCAGGCATGTTGGAGATGGAATTCGTGTGGGGGAGACAAGATATTTCTCTTCTATTTTCGGCAGCTTCCTAACAAGCATCCTCAGACAGGGCTGTAGGGGAGCTGGGGTAACTGCTGAGCCTGGCACGACACATTGCCCAGAACAGTGCAGCCAGCGGGGCTAACAACCATCAGCAGCCCAACCAGCTGCTGCTGAGTGCCCCAGTCCAGGCGCCAACACCCCTGGGAGGACGGCGATCAATAAAACCCACAGTCCTAGAAGACATGCGGAAAAGAAATGTGTCGAGGCAAAACAGGCTCATTTAAAGCTAAACGGTCCTATCAGTGGGGTTAGAGGAGCATGCTGAATATCCCTCCAGAGAGCAGGCATGGAGGGGATATTACATTCACCGTAAGAGGCTTTTGTACAGTCTGCAATTTGGAAGGTCAAAAAAAACTGGCCAAATGAGGCTTTTTTTTTTTTTTTCCTTCTACACACAAAGTGTGTCTCCGTGGATGAGCATGTGTCTGCATCCCATAAAGGGGGGAGAAGAAGACATGCATGAGGAAAAAAAGGAATTGAAATAGCCGCAAACATCTGTCCGCTGCTTAGTTCAGTTGGTTCATGTGCTTTTGTAAGCAACAATTTGGCTGTTCGTTATTTAGTACATATTTTTACTATTATTACAGAAAGTGTAATCTTAACTAAATTTTCTTTCAATATCCTGAAAAAAGAAGAAGAAATAAAATAGTTTTCTCCCCCTTACACAGCAGACAATGACAGCCATGGGAGAAATCAATGGAACTATTTTCATTAAGAGTTTTTATATGTTTTTTGTATGTTTCTGTTATTTGTTTTGCTAAGGAACTAAACTCTGTGGCTTCCGATAATTTCCTCTTGCAGAAAAATGTGGGAGCAGCCATGTTCACCGTGTCTTCCTGCACTTTATTGTAAAGAATCTGAAACCAAGAATGATTACAGAAACAAAGATGAAACACGCTTGTGTCTATTGGCGCTGTGTGATTGGTTAAAGGATTCAGTTAAAATATGCAATTTCCTCTTCTTTTTTTTCTTTTTTTTTTTACTTAAAAGTTAAAATTTCCCATTTTGACGTTGGAAAAGTTAGCAAAGCGTCCACATTACACACACCATGTTTGGAGGAAGAATCAATCTGAAGATCAAATACAGCCAAGGACATTCAGGGATAGAAAGTACACCACTATCAAAATGACTCTGTCATTGACTTGCATCCAATTGAAAATCTATGGTGAGAACTGAAGACCGAAGAGCGTAGGACGGACCCCCCAGAACCTTCAAGTTGTGAAGACAGTTTGTTTGGGAGAATGGGTCCAAATCCTACTTGAGCAATACACAAGACTGGTTCTTTCATTCAGGGTAACTCTTAAGGTTTTGCAAACCAAATAAAAGGTATTTAATATGTTTCTGCATGTGTGTTCAATGCTTAATGTTCCCAAATTGGCTTTAATATCTTTACATGTAGAAAACTTGGGTGGTTAAAAATTTGCCCAGTAGATAAAAAAGTGTGCAAGGCTGAGGGAAACGTATTTGTTTAAGTATGCATTGAAAAAAAGTTTTATTGTTTAATGTCTAGTTTTTTTAATGCTGTCTATTTTTCTCCAGCTGCATGTTCCAAGTTGATTTAGTTCATGGAATAGAGCATCCTTTTGGATATTTTTCCCGTAAACTGTTCAAACCAAACTTGCACAGAGATGTCCACTTAAAGAACAGCTTGTACATACCTTTTTGGTGAAACATCTTAAACACACATCCAAGTAAGAGGTTTTACAGCACCAAAACTGAGTCAGGAGAAAAAGTCCAGAAGGTCACATTTATTTCAGAACAGCTGGATTGCAAAACTGTAAAACAATATTATCGATGATGCCTATATATCAGGACTCCAGGTAAGACATTCAATGATCATTTCAAAGACACTCCAGAAATGTGTGATTTTGCTTATTTCTTTAAATGTGGATTTTTTTTTTTAACTTCACTGGATTGTAATAACTTTTCACACTGTGACATTTCAGTACAACTTTCTTATTTGAGGGCAAATTATTCATTTTGAGAGCACAGTAACCTTCGGCATCCACATGGCATTAAGAACATCTTCGGGTCAAAAAGAGCATTTGAACAAACGCATAGTGCTAAAGCACCACTCAATCGGTGCTGTCTCTTTCTGTGCAACCGTCCAGCATGGTGGGTCGAACATTTGCTCTAGCATCACTTCACGGGCTCCATAGGGCTCCACCCAGACATCTTACAGCGTCAAGGTTGTTGAATATAAATACGTACAATTCGGTGACACTGAGCCTAATTAAGTCTGCATTCACCTGCACGTTGCACGGCTATCATGCACGTTAACATCTTGTGGAAAAAATATATGTATATCTGCAGATTAAACCAAAACTCTCTGGATATTTACTTATCCCTGAAAAGAACCACTTTGTAAAGCGAGCAAATTGACTTTTATACATGACTTTTTAAGTCAGGCAGCCAGCTGGAACAAATCCAGAGGAGCCGAGCATCCCATGTGTTTTTGATAATGATAAGAGGACACATATGGTTCAGTTTGGGTAAAATTGTTATGTTTGCTAGTGTGACTCCGAGTGTGTGCGTGTAAAGCTCTGCGTGTGAGATCCAAAACTCGTGGCGCGTCTGGCAGACCACAGACCTTTTGCTGTCATCCTCTGTTGAGGAGGTGCGACTGAGGTGACATTCACGTCCCCGGTAATTATCAGGACTATGATGTGGGAACATTAATGATGTATGAGGGCCCAGCGAGGGGTGAGAGCCTTGGCTTCACGGACCCTCATTACTAAGAGATACTAGCGCGAGGAAGACCGCCCCTGCCCCACTCAGTTCAAACCTACTCCCATTTTTTGCTTTCACCCCTTCCTACCTTGTCCTGTTGTCGTCACACAAGCAATCAGTCAAACTCTTTCGCTTAATCCCAGCATAATTCATCCGCTGATGAAGTCGGGTGTGTAATGCATCTGTCATGTCGAAAGGAACCGATAAAGTTAACCTGCTTAAAGAACTGGAGACGTCGTGTCTAGCAAGGAACACATAGCAGACCTCGCTTCACCCTCCTGAAACTAGGATGGACAAGACGTCTGATTATTCCTAATTAAAAATGATTAAGCACCTCCTCGGAGCAGTCAATGAGCATTGACTGCAGGGAATGCTGATGTGGGGAACGTGGCCTTGTTTTTTTGGGTTGATTCCAGCAAACCCCTCAAAATTCTCATTTCAAATCAGAGACGGTGCTCATTGACGAGTTTTAAATCATTAAAGCCCTCCACCGCTTTCCTGTAGGGGGATTATGGATCGCCGGGCTCCTGGTGTTGTCTGCATCAGGCATGCTGAACAGAGGGAATAGGAAATGGAGGCAATGAATGTGAAAACTCAGGAAAGGTTTTAAATAGGTGTTAAGGAGAAAGATGATTACACCCGACAATCAATCAAAAGGGAAGATCAAAAAAAGAAGGAAAAGCCAACATCTCACTTGAACGTTGATTTAATTATGCCAGATAAAAGATCCAATCATGTTCGACTAACAAGCCGGTCCATTCCACTGTTTGTGTTTTTTCCCTTTGTTTTATGAGATGTACCCAGATCTGGGGGAGATGTTATCTGGCTCGTCTGGCAGGAACAATCCAGATGGCGAACGCATGACTTCATGTCCAATCAGGTGTGGTATCCATGGAAACAGAGGAAGCGAAAAACATCTTGCACAGCACTATGTCTCAGAGCACTCGTTGCAAACAATGAGGCGGCGGGACACGTGGCCCACATAAAGCTTGTTAGCTGGGTTTAGAACGGCGCGTCTCATTGCAAACATGCCACCAAACCCAAATTCCTATTGCATCCTGGAGGCTTTACATAATTCCATAAGAATCCTGGGGGTTATTCCCTGCTGGGATCCAACTATATATTTGACCAGAATTCATTCTCCTTACTAAAGCTGTATATCAAGTAAAAATACAATGCACTAATACACATAGGACCAACAGCAGAAAGTTTTACTGGTGGGTAATACAATTTTATCATCCGTACCGCTGAATGGCACCTTTAAATGAAAGCTACCTAACAGGATATCACACCCAAAGTCAACACTTATGGTTAAGGAAGCAGGAGTAACATAATCTGACAATTACGTGACACAACTTTTATTTTAACAAGTAAATGACAAAAAAAGTTAAATCAAAAGACTGAATACAAGGATAAAACAAAACAACACACTTTTTTGTTTTCTGACTGATAAATTATATACACATACAAACCCAGCCTACCTTTGAAAACATTTTGAAACTGATAAATAACAAATAGGATGTGTGACCCAATAAAAACCAACATTTTAGCTGAATACCTTTTATTTTAATGCAAACAACACCAAAAAGCTAAAAAAAAAAACTCAAAAGATGAGTCAAATAGATACTTTGTAGAGAATGGCTGCAAGGTCTTAAGGTTGTCAGCACTGTTGCTTTACAGGCATTCCCAGTTCAAGTCTCTTTCAGGACCTTTTAGCCAAGATGCTTCCATGTTCTGGTGCATGTGCTCATCATGGTACTCCTGCTTCCTCCCTCAATACAATTTTAGGTCAAAATCTATGTTTCCCTCAGGTTTGTGCGAGTGCCTATTTGTCTCGTTCGTCCTGTTGGCCCTTTGATGGACCCCGCCTCTCACCCACTAAACACTGGACCAGCTTCAGTTTCATGCAATCCTGTCTGGGAACCCAACAGCATAGACAGCAAACTGATCACAAATACTTGAAATGATCACCTAGCAGATACAATGAGAACACACAATGGTGGAAATACGTGTTTCCTGTTTTTTTATTATAGCTTTATTTCATAGTTGTGCTGTACTCTGTGTTTTAAACTTCCCCCACAGATCTTTCTGCTGTTTTCCTCGGTCTTCTTGATCCTGTTTGATCCCTAAAATGTTTTCTAACAAACCTCTGAGGCCTCCACAGAACATCTGGATTTATGCTGTCCGAGATTCCATTGACATTATTTACATAATACGCGACTTCTGAAGCCAATTGGATTCACTAGATTTCATTTGGCAGTATTAAATTAAAAACAGTTAAATACATAGGCGGCCCTCGTTCTTCTGAATTCTACTGACTTTGAAAGCAAGACTTATTTTCCTTTCTCTCAACAATGTGGTGCCGGTCTTTTACATCAAATCCATACAAAAGACAAAGAAGTCTGTAATGTCAGTCAGTGTGAAAAGTTCAACTGGTCTAAACGTGTTTTATCTGTGGTCTGAACTCTGCACAGTAAATATAGGAGAAATTAGCCAAAAAAATAGCCTTATTTTCTTTCTATAATTAGGATTCTGGTGGTCACTTTACTGGCAAGCCCCGTTGAAGATAGCTGCAACACCTTGGAGGTCTGAACAGAATTGCATCATCTCAAGGGTTGTCCGTCTCTTACTCACTTCTCTCCCTTACCGAATGCATTTCCTCACACCATGAAAAACAAATTTGCAACTGATGACATCGCTCTGCAAAAAGCGGTGATTGACAGCTCGCATACAGACAGGTGAGAGCAGCAACTTTTCAGATCAAAGTGCGTTAGGGCTGGTTCTTTCTTTTATTGTCTGGCACATAGTTATTGGGGCTGCATGCCTTCAGAAGCCTCCATAATTATTTGTACTGTTTGATTTGTACGTCTTCTACAAAGAAATCATTTGTGAATGAATCACACATACCAAAAAAAAGTGAAATAATTTAAAAAGAAAAGAAGACCTTAATCTGATATCTTCTGCTAGATTTTAGATATGAGCTTAAACTCGTTGTTTAGTTCAGGGACATAAACCTTTCAGAGTAACTCTGAACACAGCTTCTGTTTGTGGTCGTGTGGGTCACACCCGGGTCATCTCTAGTCAGATGAGCGACTGGCCTCTGGTTACGCACATTTCTGCTGTTGCAATTGCTGTACTTACTTTTTCCTGTCAACTTTCAGGGTTTTTTTTTTCCCCACTGCTTTTTAAAAGTAATAATCTGTATGTTCTTCAGTATGCCAGGCCCAGCTTCTCTTTGTGTGGACATCAAGTCTTTCTTATAAAGCTGAACACATGCTGGAATCTCATTTTCCTTTAAAAGAGCATGAAACCTTGATGTGGACAAAGGGTTTACATAGTAGTTGATTCCTTTTTTCTTTGCCAAGAGATTTGAAATCAAACATCGATTGTAATATATACATCAACAAATACCTCAAGGACAAATTAAATCTTTGATGCATTTGCAAATTAAAACCCACTGAACCTATTCACATTTTGCCAGCACAAGGTAGCCCATATTTGGGAAGTGGAAAGAGACAGATTATTACCGTTTTTCTTTTTTTACAAATACATATCTAGTAAGTGTGGCATGTATATGCCCTTTTACTCTTTTTCTCCTCGATAAAATTAACGGCATCCAAGTGTTTTCACAAGTCAAAAATGAATTTTTAAGTGCTTAATGTCATCACAGTATACATACAGTGAATCTGAGAAGGTCTTGTGGATTTTGTCAGAGAACAGTCAGCATCTTTAAGACCAAGGAGCACACTAATTAGGTCAACATTCATTTTGAAGAGAAGTCGTAAGTGGAAATAGGTTATAAAACAACGTCCCATGCTTTGAACATCTCACAGAGCACTGTTCAATCTCTCATTTGATAATAGAATAAGTAGGGTACAACTCCAAACCTGCCAAGATATGGCTGCAAAGATCGACAACACACATGGGAAAATGCTTCAACATTAGGCTTTCAGTCCACAAATCTGGTCCTCATCAAAGAGTGACAAAAAGAGCCATTACTGAAAGAAAGTCACACGAAGTCCTATTTACTGATGGAGGCTTGAAAAGCAAGTATCACTTTCCTTCCAGTTAACAACTATGCGTTACTTTGTTGTATCTCAATAGAAATACACAAAAGTTTCTGTCTGATACCCGACGAAAAGGACATGATAATACTTTTGCAATGTATGTCCATTCCCATCTTTTCCATGGAGACAACCAGTGCAGGACTGCAGGGGTGAAACCACCTGTGTGTGAACTGTGGTCCATCAAAAATCTAATTTCCCAAAAAGATACTATTCAATCTCTATCTAAAAAGGTTGGATATAAAATATATCCTATATGGTTTCCCCGAAGTTCACAGCATAAAGTAATAGATATTCCAATGAGGTGATATGTAATGTTTTATGCATTTCAACGAGAGGGGATAGTTTTACTGTTATGTTATGTTATGTTGTACGTAATAAACTACCATAACCTCAGGGTTTTGAAGCTATACCTTTCATGGAAGTAGTTCAAGAATGCATTCAGCCAGACAGCAGCACAGAATTTTGAGAACTCCAGGAATTGTACAAAAAAAAGCTAGAATATTTGGTACTACTTTACAATAATGCACCCCTTATAGATGGCTAATAAATACTTAATAGATGTGTTATTAATTAATCTGTAAATACTTTGAACCTTATTCATAAGTGTTTTTTGCACATTAATTGGGGGCGACCAAGAGATAAAAGTTATTGTTTTGTGCTTGCAAGGTTGTGACCAAGTCTGAAATGTTTAATATAAGCAACTTGTAGATAAAATATATAGTTGAACAGATTGGTTGACTATCTTTACAAGAATCAGAATAATTTTGTCTCTCTTAAGTAATGCATAATAAAGACATATGAATGAGTTGTAAAGTTTTTGAATATTAATTAAAGCAGCACCCAGTAATTATTAGCCATTAGGGACACTAGGCCTGTAACTTCCCAGACTAGTGCCCCTGAACGGCAATGACAACACCACACTGTTGTTGAGTTAAGCTGTCTCCCTCTGTGTTTTGGAATCTGATAGCAGACCACTTTGGACCAGCAGATTGAGAAGATATCGAGTTACTTGTAAAGACAAGGCCACGTTTGCTAACTTTGCCAGCATGCTGAATTCTCACAGTATTCATGCATTCACAAACACATGAGAATCCATCTTGTCCCGCTCCCGTCTCAATCATCTGGGCCCAAAAACGGTTTGGGCCAACCATGTTTGCCGTTATTATGGTTTAAGGTGGGACGTACCAGCTGTGACAAAAGCAAGAGCTGGTGAGGATGCCCTCGTAACACATCTGTTTTGTCAGAATCCACAATTTCTTCTTTTGAAAGAAGAACATCAAGAAGTGCATTGACCAGCGTAACTTGTGGTTTCTCACGCCGCCTGCTGCTTACATTTTCATTTGATACCATGATTGGCTACAACCAACCTTTGGTAGGCGGGCACTAGGTGCCACTTTGCTCAATCAGCTCGGAGAGTTCTGCTGAATGTCCCTCCTTTCCCAGAACGGGTTTGATAGCAGCAGGCCTGATAATGTGGACATCGGAGAGTGCAACACATTATCAATCTGGTTTGCCAGTTTACACATTCATCCCTCTAGATTAAATCCCACCTCTGAGAACTAAAAATATGTCTAATCAGGTTGATTAGACATATTCTACCTGCTTGTTTTATTTTGCTAATCCTTGAATGCGGCGCCCTATGTCCCATGACCAAGATACATAGGCGAGCTTTTGAAAAGGGCAGCCCACACAGAGAGCATCAATACACGCTAAATGCTGTATATTGACTTGAGAAATCATTTAACATATCTCAAGCTAATACCTGGTCAAAATGTACACAGTGCTGATTTATTAACATATCTATAAACTATTTATGAGCCATCTAAAAGGGAAGGCTTGTTGTAAAGTGGTACTGACTGTTTTATTCATTACTAGGAAGCTTAATTTGTTTGACTTGTAAATTTAGTTACATTTTGTGTACAATGGCATTAGGCGTGGCAAACCTATGACTGAAGAGTCACTACCGCCCAATAATGTATGGTTTGTTTTCCAGACACGGTTAAGATACATCCATCATTATTTTACATAGCTATTGCAGATAATAAGGCTTTTGTGTAGTCTATAAACCAGTGACTTATCTTAAGATTTGTCAGTATTTGAACTTATTTTAACGTTTGAGGGAAAAATTACATCCTTCTCATCAGAGAATTCTAAATAGCAGAAAATAAACAAAAATGTTAATTTTTCCCTAGATTTTGAAAGAAATTCAAAGAAGTTTCAGATAATTACAAAGGCTAAGAGTATAAAACCACTAATTACATCCTCAGGGTAAGCAGTCAGTAGCTGGAGCTCCACAGCAGTGGAGGGTTGATTATTTGGGCTTGTTTAGGAGCCGAGCAAACTACGTGCCTTGAAGTTGTTGATCTGATCATAAAGTGTTTGTTTTATACTAAATTATTCTAAAAATAAATGAGAGCTCATTTGTCCAATGACTAAATCCTAGTTAAAAGGTACTTGAATGGAGCTGTGGCAAAAATCCAAGACAATCTGAGATTAATTATTATCTTAATAAAGTAAAATGGTGGAAGAAAATGTCTCCTCGTTAAAGAGAAAATTATTAGTTTTAGCTATTGCTGGAATAATTAAGTGTAATTACCTTTCGTGCTTGACTCTGGTTTTAGTAATGGATAATATGTAATTGGTAATAATCTGAGGTTTCAAATGTGCAGTTTTAGTATTTTGTTTAGTTTTTATAAATTAGTGTTATTTAAATAATGCATTTTTCTCACTCTCTTGACATTAAATCAGAGCAAACGATTTTAAGATAAAATAAGGCAAACTTTGATTATTTTTGTCTAATAAATAGGACATTTCTTCAAATCCAGAAGTCCAGACACTTTGCCTTAACATATGGTAGGATTTCCTTTTAAACTGGATGTCTTGAGTCAAAAATTCTGGTTATTCTTCCACAAGCTTCTTGCAAAATTTGCTGGAATATTGGCCAATTACCCCAACAGAACTGGTGTAACGCAGTCAGGATCACAGGCCGCTTCCTTTGCACCCTTCTGCTATGCCCACAAATTTTCAATGGGGCTGAGATCAGGGCTTTGTAATGGCCACCCCAAAACATTAACTTTGTTGTCCATAAACCACTTTCTAACTAATTTAGGCATATGATTGTCCATTTGGAAGACCCATTTGTGCCCACACAATGTTCATTCCTCATGATGCCGTCTACTTTATGGAGTGTAACAGTACCTCCTGCAGCAAAACACCCACAGAACACGGGGCATGTCTCCAAATATTTAGGTGTTTGACCCATTTGCAAATGGCAATCTCGCTTTTCATGTTGCTTTTGGCGTAATGGGTTCTCTGGTGCCGTGTGGTGTTTTAAGCTGCATCAGTCAGTACAGGACTTGTTTCACTGTGGATAATTACACTCTGTTACCAGCTTCAGCTAGCATCTTTTGCTGCAAGGGCTTCTTGCTTTTGTGGAGTAGTGGTCTAGTGGTTAGAACAGCGTGCTTACATTCGGAGAAGGCTGCAAGTACCTGGTTCGATCCCGACAGACTGCCACCATGGGTCCCTGAACAGGACCCTTAACCCCAGATTGGCCCCTGGGGGCCACTTTATGTAGGCAGCCCACTGCTCCCTGAGGGATGGGTTAGATGTAGAAACAGGAATCTTTCTTTCTTTGTTCTGGCATTGATACGAGTGCTTTGCACCATAATACATAAAATTCTAGGACACAGAAACTGTCCCCTTTGCTTGAACATTTCCAAGATGTTTATACCTGTATATAATTGTTTGAACAGACAAACGTCTCACCTTAATCTGAAAAATTGTAGGAGAGCCACAATTCTCTCCATTATCTTTTGCCTGATATCTTTTAATTTTCTAATCATGTCATACATGTTGAAAGCACTTTCTTAGTACTAAGATGATTCAAAGTGCTGAATCAATTCTATAAATTAACTAAATGACTAATTATCAGAAGCTTACAAAGCTGTGGTAGCATTACCTGGCCCTTCCAAAATGTTTATTTTCTTCTTTTGTTTGGCATTGTAATCTCAATGTATATAAACTTAAAGAAACAGGTAAAGAAATTATCTAAAGATATACGATACAATACAATGCAACTTTATTTATAAAGGACTTTAAAAACAACAGCATTGACCAAGATGCTGTACATCGATAAAAACTAACAAAATGCAGGTATACCTTTTTCAGCTCAGGCAAGCAGAATTACAATAAAACTACGACCAATTAATAAAACATCAGAATAATAAACTAAAAAAAAATGAAAAGATAATAAAATAAAGTCTCTCTATATAATGTAATATATTATATTTTATATTTTGGAATTTAGCAAATTAAAATGTTTTGGGTAATCCTAACTAACCTCTGCTTTCAGCAGTGCAGTATAGAGCTTTATGATTAAAAATATATTTATTGATTTGTTTTAAATCCGCGTTAAAAACGATTTTGATCAATACATTATTTTAAAATATTTAATAATAATGTTAAGAGTTGTTCTTTCACTATGGCAATCTTTATAATTTTTATTTAAAAAATTATTTGACTATAGTCATTGCACTGAAGCAAGCATCTCAGAATAAAACTGACAAAAAGCCACGTTAAAACCTAATTACACTATAGCGGGCTTCTAGATCCAATTATCATAAAAATAAGAGCATTAGGAGTTCTGGGCTTAACCCTTGCTTTATTGAGGATTTTTTAATATGAAAAAATAATAGTTATTCAAAGGTAGAAATAGCAGAAATTTGCTTGCTCTTTGTTGCTTGGTTGGTTCTCACAAGCAAGAACATAATAAACTTCCCCGGCAGTAAATAATGTTTGGTTGAATGTTCTCTGGTGAAATTTCAGAAAATCAAATGTAAATCACCAAGACACAACCGTGAAAAGAGAGAAGATTAAACCAAATGAGTTTTACTCCATGGCTTCTCTTAATTTTATCTGTGTGGGCAGTGTTTGAGGGCTGCTGGTGAGTCCAGCACTAATATCAATTAGCATGCAATATCAATTAGCTACCAATCTCACAGCACATTAGTAGGGGATAATGGGTTGACCCCTAATACCACCCGTCCACTTTGTTTTAGTGGATGCTTCTTGAGGAAAGATTGGATGTATGAAAAGCTAAGTGTTTGTAAAAACAGCACGGTGAAGGACTTTTGGTCATTTAAATATCTTCTTCTGAGGTGAAAAACGAAACATAGGCTTGCCCAACATCGCAGCGTACCGAGGAAGACTATCTCTCCAGTTTCATCCTTTACAGGAGGATGTCTCTACGCCACTGCAGGGGGTGCATCAATGTTCTACGTTCTGCGTCCTGTCAGTAACAATGCTCAGTGCAGCCAATAACTCACCCCATTAAACATAACGAGGCCTCAAACAGTGCTTAAGGAACGAGAAACAATGTCTAACCCTTGCAAAGACGTGACAGACACTAATTTTTCCTTTTCTGTCATCGTGTCACACGGTAACGTTTTCTGACAAACCCTGTGGATAACATGCACGGTGACTGACAAGTACCTCGGCGATAAAGATCCATCATATAGGGGTAATTAATCTGACTGTTTTGAAAAACAAATACCATTATCTTAAGTGATCTGCATGAGCTTTTTCTTCATATGGTGCCGGTATTAATCTGGAAAGCCATAAAGCATCATAAAATGCACAGTGAAGTATGCCTTGGCTTGTTGTAGTCGACTGTTCCAGCTTCCAGATAAGAAGAGGTTTTATCTCGCTGAATAACAATTTCTGAAGTATCAAGAAGTCCTGAAGGTCACTGTGTGATATATTGCTACCCGGACTGAGTTATTTAAATATTCCACTGATATTTAGAGTGGTACATTTAATCCTTGCAGCTCAGAGATATATATGGCAACTGGTTTAATTTTGATCACGGGATGAGGACGATGCAGCTCACTGACATATACAATTCACGCGGGGCGTTTGTTCAGCCGGAAGGAGATCATCTATTATTTTCACTCATCCATACTGTGTAGATTCATGTCATTACATACCTATGCGATCAAAATGTCCTCTCTCTGACACCATTATGCCACACCAGGCTGCCGCGAGCGTGAGATAGCAATCTGTTACCTACGTGTTAACGCCATACTTTCTCTTCTACAATCATCTGTTACAGCACGACAGTCAAATCTCAGCAATTAACCTGCTCCGTCACCTCACGCTGAGAGTGACTGCTGGACTGGAGCTCGGCTTCGGGACTGGCAAATGAATTCAAAGGGGCCAACAGGGTTGGCAGTACGCATGAAAATGAAACGTCTGTAATGGAGCATGTACTGTACACACTATCAGAAAGTAAAAGGTTTTCCTCTAACAAACTTGTTTTTTTTTTAGTTTGCATTTGATTTGGTGCGCTACTTGCAGGGAATCTTCCCCCGCATAGCTTTTTCACGTTTTATTGCATTACCACCTCCAATGTTTTGTGTCTTACTTTGATTTTAGGTCATACCAACACAAAGTAAAGCAAAAAAAAAAAAAACTCTGCTTTACTCATGTTCCCTGTTCTTACATTTCCCCCCATTAAAATTTTTGTGTTTTGTTTTTTTTTGTAATAGTGTACAAAATGTTTGTGATTTTGTAGTTTGCAGTTCTGCCTGATTTTCTGTTTTTGTTTTTTTTTCACTATGCAAGCGTTGGAATCTGAAGTCAAATTCATAACCACAAAGTTGATTCGGACTCAGATTCATAGTTGTGAATGGGGAAGGAAACGACACATGGTTTTAAACATTTTTAACAAATGAAAAAAAAAGAAAAATCTTGTGTGCAAGATAAGTCAAGCACACTCAGACTGGATGGAAAGCATCTGTGATACATGTTCAAGACTTGCCACTGAGTCTTGACTTTGACCAAGTCACTTTAACATAACAGTACGCTTTAAAGGAGCGATGAGCGCACGTTTCATTATTTTAGATAGAAAGAAGAAAAAAAACAGCAATGTGAAGAACTAAAGGTATCTTGTTAGATGGTATATGGTATGACATTACACACCATCTTTCTGTGTTGTTCTCTCTTTTTTACAATGCCTGGCGTATGTGCATGTGAGCAGCTGCCACTCAGGGCTTAGCTCCTCCCTGCATAAAATGCCACCATCAGAGCAGTGAGGGTTAGGAGCAAAATGCCGGCGAGCCCATCGAGCGGATGGAAACGTTCTATGCAAACAGCGTTATAAACTTGTACTTGACTCGGACTTGAACACTGGAGACTTGAACCTGGACTCGGATTCGAGGCATAGTGACTTGACTACAACACTGGCGACGGGTAAGAAGGGGAGGAGAAAAGGGGGGCAGGTTGCAGCTGGAGTGGAGGTAGACAGATGCGTGGCTCGTCACACATCTTGTTTTGGTCTACAGGCAGTGCTCAACTGCCCACCTGGTGGTGACATTTTGCTTATTGCTCCTTTAACAATTGTATCTCTGACTGTAGTGTTTAACACCTTGTTTCTCAGTGGGAATGCAATGCTCAGAGTGATATCAGGCTTTAGTTTTTTAGCACTTTTACCTTTTGTATGCAGTTTAGTTTTTGTCACACCTGACCAGAAGAAGTTCTTCCACGTGTTTTCTGTGTCCACAACATGACTTGGGGAAAACTGCAAAAAAGAACTTGACTTCAGATCTGTGCTCTGCTTGTTTGGCCTGTCAGTCTAAAGTAGCTGGACCACCAGTTTTTTTGTGTGTGTTTGCAGCTGTATTGTACTCTCAATTCTCAGATGATGCATTGACAGTATTCGGGACTCTGCGTTAAACTTCTCCACAGCGTTATTCTTCACCCATGTGGTCTTCACGTTGCTATATGATTTAACAAACATCTGTAACCATAGATTACATGCCGCTGGACTTGATTTACTAACTAAAACTTGGTTATACCTGATCTTATTTAGGTATATCAGAGTAAAAGGGGTCGAATACAAATGGATCCCAAACTTTTCAAAGAAATTAAAAAATGAATTCATCCCGTAACCTTTTTCCAAACGTAGTCATCTATTTATCAGAAGCAGTGAAGCACTTCAGAAAAACAAAAAAAACATATATGTTATTTTATTCAAGCTTAATTCAGCTTGTTGGCTTTTGTGTAATCTTGCTTCTGATGAAACAAAAAGACTTATAGTTGATGGTGTGTAGACTTATAGTTACACACCATCAGCTTGACAGAGAAACAGTGTTGTGGCATTTCAGGTCAGCTCCTTTGCAGAAATCAGCTGCCAGAGAAAAGTGTTGCCATTTCCCTGTCCAGGAAACCAAGGCTACTGTCATCTCATCATTTCTCACCAATAGATATGTGAAATGAGAATTTATATGAGGTAAAGAAATCTATCACACCTACTTTCTAACACAGGAATATTGTGAGTGGGTTTGAAAGACTAACCTAAGAAGCTCTGTTTCCCAAAATCTACCCTTCAAAGTCAGAGTGATACAAGACAAAAAGACTAAAAGGTATTCAATTATTCTTTGATATTTCAACTCCTTGAATTTTGTCTTTATTTATTTATCTCATATATTTTAAATAAGTAGCAGTCAGTTTTTGCAGCTGCTTTTTGCCTCTTCGTGCCACGGCCTGCTGGAGAGGAGTCATGAGGAGCCCGGCACTCCTGCCTGGTCTCCATGCGCCGTTTGAATTACATAATGTGGCTGAAACCCAATTGTCTCCAATCATCTCAGACCCCCATGTTATCCATCATTTTTATTAGTGCAGCAGTGAGAAGAGACTTTGTTATGTTTCTTAAAGAATCCATTTTACCGGGACAAAGAAAGCTTCAGCTCTGTGAGGTTACTTGAATCACGGAGCTATTGAACCTCCGTGCAGCTTGGTGTTACTAAATCAGGAACATAAATCAAATGCAAAACATAATGCTGATTTGATCCAAAAAAGTGTGTTTAAAGAACAAATCTCTGGGCAAAAAAAAAAAAAAGCAATTGTGAGGAGGGAATGTGTAAAACAGATCTGGCAAAGAGGCTGCGGCAGAGCACAGGGATTTATGAAATTGAAATTCAATGCCACATTGAGCAGTTCATTGAGAGTGTGCCAAAAGTGAGAATCATTTGAAGGATTGAGACGGATTGCTGCCCAAATGAGCTGACAACAAGATGCCAGAGGCATTGCATCACTATTCAATTAGCATTTAAGAGTGCAGTGGGGGGAGTTTTTTATTTTTTTTTGTTCAATTTTGTGGATGAAATATGGGCATCTCCCGCAGATTTTTCATCAGGGTCACTTTGAGGGTAACACTTGCACCATTTATCTTCTCCACTACGGACCCCTGCTGAAACGCTGGCTTCTGATTGAAACAGGAAGAGAAACACTATAATACTACACTGTCTGAGCCATCTTAACAACACCATTAGTTGTTAGCCCATCTGGATCTCCTGATATTGAAAACAGTTTGGATTTACATGACCAAGATGGTGATACCGACATACTTTCTCTATTCAAATTATTGTATTTTCAAATGTTTAATGCAATTTGTATGAATCTAGAGATCTCTTTATCCTCCCAAGCTTTAATGTTCTGTCGCTGTTCCCAATTAAATGGCAGCCCCAAGCAACAACTGTACCTTTTTAAGACTGGCTGGTCTAAGATCCTTAATACTGGAATCAAACTGGCAAACCTAACTGTTTGCTCTTCTTTGAGCTTTGAAATTCCGGGTTTTCCTTTCACACTTTAAAAGACCTGTATCATGCAAAATCAACTTTTGTGAGCTTTTAACCATATTATGATGTTATTCCTTTATCAAAATCATCCCCAAAGTGTTGTCTTGCTTAATTCATGCATGTCTGAGTAATCCCCATGTATTCTGCACCCTGGGCAGATGCCCCTCCCTGTCCTGGAAAGGGAGCGGCCGTCACAGGTCTATGTAAAACGGTCATTACCTGCCAACTCCAGGAAGTACCCACCTTGACCACACCACCCCTGCCCAGTAAACAACATGCCACACAAGCGGTGATGTGAGGAAGAGCACAATCCTTTCTGCTAAAAGTTGAGACAAATTGGCTCTTGTAGCACCTAATCTGCATAGCGACAGTCATTTTTGAAACCATGTTGTGACTCTATGGACTCTCCCACATGGGGAGAGGCAGTGTCGCAGTGAAGACCAGCGTCTTTCTTCTGGTTTTGAAAAATATCACCAGAAAATAATTTATATTTCATAACAAATGAATACTCCGTAGTGCCAAATGCAATATTTTATCATATAAATGGCTATAGTTGACTTTGGACGGCTAAAAAACACATTACATAAAATCTTTAACAAAGTTCTGCAGAGTTTATTATCAGCTGTATCTCAACAATATTTTCTGGTTGAACCAAAACTACTTACACACTCTGTTGGACTATTTTAGACTCATTTACAGTGTTCAAGAAAATATTAACATATTGCTAGTTGCCCGAGTAGAAAACAAAAATAAAACTTAGTGATGCTGAGAACTGCTGACATAATCTGATATAATAATCCACTCACATGAATATGTTCAATCAACACAAACTTTGCACAATTTTCTTAATAAAAGTTATAGTTGCTTTTCTTCAAAATTCATTGTGTCAGGTGATTTCCTTTGAGAACGTGTATGCACATTGTGCAAGTCAGCCTAGTTCAGCTCCATTCATTGGCTGGCTTCATTTGAACTACAGTTTGACAACAAAGATGGCGGTGAAAAACGTCTGATTGCTGCCAAATAAGCTATGTTATATAAAAAAAAATGTTTGAACATTTTCAAAGTCTGAAGCGGTCTACAGTTTGGAAGTACTTCTTGTCAGGTAATAATACCCAAAGGTTTGTTGTGAACCCCATCATCTTGCACACCATGAATAAGTTGCTCAAGAGATGGACCCAGGGACTGCTTTTGAGACAAAAAGTAGTTTTTAAGTTTTCCTGTAAAATGTTAATATCTGTTAATTGTTATAGGGTTCTGTTTTTACAGTTCGGCCTGAATATTGAAATCAAATGAACATACTTGCATACAGAAATACTGACTTTTTCGCTGATTAATCCTGTCTTAACTCAGCTGTGAGACCGTAGCTCTTTTGTTTCACTTTTCATTAGGCCATTACAAAGGCTAATATTTGTGGGAACCACTTTTTTTGGAGTCCTGGTGCATTAATCACTGAAGCTCTGATATGCCTTTGTTCTGATTATGGAAAGGGCTCACCCAGAGCTGATAAATGCCTATGAGCTGCTGTTTGTGTCCCTCCTGGGCCGCAGGGTGACCAAGGAGCCGGATAACAAAAGAAAATCAACACAGAACAGGCCTGCTAAAGCCCTCTACAGAAAAAAAAGCAGCAAAGAGCACACAGCTCTATTGGGCCGCTACCTGCATGTGGCTTTTTTCTCACGATCAATTTGATTTTTGCTTTTTTAATTATGGCAAGATGGTGATGTATGCCCCGCTAACAAGACATGAATGGGAAATGAAAGGTCGGTGAGACCTAGATAAATGACTCCCATTATTTCGCCAATCGGACAGAAGCCCCTCTATATGTTCTAATTTGAATGATAATAAAATTCTGAATTGCTTTGTCCTAGCAAGCCAATTTCTCCCTGATAAGCACAGCAGCAAGGTAACCTTGTCCTGTAATCTGGACCCCCATTGCCTTTTTGGACCTGTAGTTGCATTAGGAAAAAAAAATCACACAGAGATAGTATTTAATGAAGCAAATATTATTGCTGTTCCTGAGAGGACACAACTCAGCTCCTTTTGGACTTAAATTAAGCTATAAAGCGCAATTTTCCTCTGGAAGGAAATTGTTCTAAATCAGAGTTGATTTGTGTGTAATATTAAATAATGCCTTTTGACTCTTTATTATGTAAGGTGACAAACTGGACAAAACATAAAGCTTGCATTCATGTGCTTAAAACTCCTAAATGAAATGGCTATTTTTATTTTACCCCTTGGCACAGGAGGATAAGGTGGCTTTGGAAGTATGAATAATAAATATCATTGTCCTTGTCTAGGAATACGCTTGAAAAGCAATGAAATATGATAAAGTGTCTCATCCGGGTCGTATGATATTTGTGGCAGTCACTTGTGAGATGACATGCACAGCTGTATAAGTTACTGATGGCACAGCACGGCAAGTCTCTGTGGGTCTATAGAACAGGAAAGGCAAAGGCAAAACAAGTCGATCTGGGTCTGTAAGTGTGAAGCTGCTGGAGCTGCCGCTGACAGCAATAAAACACTGAGAACCAAATGACAAAAACTTTATGATAGGGTAATGAGATATATGACCCTG
Organism: Fundulus heteroclitus; assembly: GCF_011125445.2. NCBI lineage: Eukaryota > Metazoa > Chordata > Actinopteri > Cyprinodontiformes > Fundulidae > Fundulus > Fundulus heteroclitus. Next base: position 25,768,894 of record NC_046383.1, on the reverse strand, counting down.
GGATGCTTCATCTTTTAACAGAACGCTCAACACTAAATCTACTCACCTTGATGTTTTCTTCATTCCTAACCCCCATTTGCTTTTAGTTTTGAGAAGATTGAGATGTTTTTGTTTCTTTAAAAAGCTTTTTTTTTTTTTGTTTTTTAGTATGCTAAAGTTGCTTTGAAGGCGTGGTGGACGAGAATCCAAATGAAGTCTTACCGCTCTGGTGGTGGAACTATTTAACCTTGACCCTTTCATTTAACCACAACTGAATAAAGGCTATTGCAACACAAACATAAACTAAAGGAAAAGCTCAGCAGGAAATGATAAGAACAACCGGTTACACTATTAAAGCAAAGTTGACATTGTTTAAAATGTCTTTGTTATGACAACTTGACATTAGCAGAGACAATGTTAAATTTAGGGCTTGATTTGGGATTAGGTTAAGTTTAGGTCTTGATTTGGGATTTGGTTAAATTAAGGGCTTGTCATAACAAAGACATGTTAAACAATGTCAACTTTGCTTTAATAGTGTCATAATTTACAGAATTGACAATTAATGACAACAGTCCTAAACATTCATAATGAGTCATTTATGTTCATAACAGGTGTTATGTCATGTTTATGACAGTGTAATGTTAGTCTAATGTACACCCCTTCAAATAAAGTGTTACCGAACAATCCACTGGAATCATGAAAAGAAAAAATCAGAGTGAAGATTTTTTTTTAAACCGAGACAGCTGTCACTGAGATGCAAGAAAGAAAACAGGTGTATCAACTAGTGTAGGACTAGGTGTGTAAAGCTGAGGATAGAAATTCAAATTTTACCCACACTTTTAGGTTGGGCAAAATCTTCACCAGTCAGTACTGATTTAGGACTGACAGCATGGCAAGCTGACACAAAAGACTGTTAATGTGTGAGTGGATGAGTCTCAAATTTGCAAGTGTGGGGAGGCAAAAAACATGGTCAATCAAACATCAATCCATTGTCTCCTGTATTTCTTCTCATCCTTGTAGGGTCATGGTTGGGCGAGAGGTGGTGTGCATCCTGGACGGGTCAATCACAGGGCAACACAGAAACACACAGTGCAAACGCCCATGCACACACACTTCTACCCTAGCACAAGTTAGACCCCAACCAACCTAACTATGTATATTTTTTGGATTCTGGTAACAAGGCAAAAGTGCTAAGTACCAATAACATTAAGTCCTCAATCAAGCAAGCCTGAGGAGACTGAGGAGCATCTTCTCTGACAGAGGAATCATTAGCGCTGGCCCCCCACAGTGGTAGGTTCTCTCCCCAGTCTTCCTCTCACTGTACACAAATGACTGTGCCTCAGCGGACCAGTCTGTGAAAACCCTGACGTTTGCAGATGACACCCGTCCACTGGTGTGGTCGGAGCCATCCGGAGCTCAACTGCCTCAGGACAGTGGAGATAATGGTGGACTTTGAGAGAACACCCAGCAAACTGCCACCCTCGCCTTTCTGAACAACACCTGGTCTACTGTGAATCACTTCTGGTTCCTAGAAACAGTCCATCGTCGGGACCTGACATGGTCCTCACGTATCGACACAGCTCAGATGCAGGCCCAGCAGAGACTGTACTTCCTGTGGCATCTCAAGAAGTGCAAGCTTCCACAGGAGATGCACAACACAGCACACATCCCGAATGCAACAAACAATTGAGTCTACCGAGAAGATCATCAGGGTTGACCTTACCTCCATCAAGGACTTTCACAGGTCCAAGGTAAGGCAAAGGGCAGCTGACATCTCTACAGACCCCACACGTCATGGACACAAAATGACTTAAACCTTCATGTCAGCAGTATAGTGCGCTGTTTGCAAATGCCAGCCACTACAGAGACAGTTTCTTCCCCCAGACTGTCAATCTGATGAACACACCTTACAGCCTAAATAGTTCAGCTACCCAGCTGTGAAAAAAATAAGCAGGTTTGCATCACAATCTCTGCTTTTTTTTTTCCTTTGCTTGTAAAAGAAAACGGATGCAAAAAAGCATACATTTACACACAGCTCCTTTTATCCTTATTTTTGCTTCTCCTAAAGTTATATATATAAACACACAGACACACACATACATTCAGTCTGTACACTATATGCTTGAAATGAAAGTTAAATCCCTTGTTTGTGCACACAATCTTGGCCAGTGAAGCTGATTCTGATTACTTTTCTCCTTCGTAAAGTTGCATTGCTGGTCACCAACTGCTATGCTTTTCCCCTTTAAACTATCACCCTCACAACAGTTTGATGCCTGGTATTTGCTTTAGTTGGTTTGGCAATCTAGTCACCATACACCATACTGCTGAAAGCAGTCTTTTGGTGTATACTAAAAGGCGTGAATGAAAAAAGAAAGCAAGGAAATCGACTGATGAGATAAAACATGGCTACAGGAAATAAAACAAAGTCAACAAAAGATAATATAATAATCTCAATGAGGCCTAACAGAGCCACAAAATGCTAATAATAAAAAAACTACCGGACCAGAATAGATAAAGCAGTGACAATTGTTTTTGATTTTCTTCATTTTCTGCTGATGTTTTCTTGTGTTTCTTGCTTTCTTTTTGGATCTGTGAACTGATAAATAGCCACAAAAATTAAATCAAGCTTTAACCTGACTTGGCCGGGGGCTGCACGGTAGGTATTGTTAATATTGTTAGCACTGTTCCCTGGATGAAGAAAGATCCTGGGTTTGAATCCTAAGCAGGGCTTATCTATGTGGAGTTGATGTATTTGCCCTTGTGCATCTGGGTTGTCTGGCATCCTACCACAGACCTAAAGCATGCATGTTAGGTGATATTGCTGTTCACTTAGGAATGCATGAGTGCAAAAAAATGTTATTTGCAGGACGTGCTCACTGCTCAAAGCAGGTTTTCTATTGCTTAATTGCATATTTACTGTCCAGTCAATAGGTAGTGGTTGCACCCAATGCAAGCACCATTATAACACCATTATATATTGAGCACCATTAGAATATTTGGCCAACATAATGGTGATAATAAGTTGCTAAAGTTGGTTCCTCATTTTATATTCAGCCTTAAATTAAAGGGCAATCTCACAGTTTTCTTATGGACCATGGAGTGCCTTTGATCAGCTTTAGCTCAAAGACTAAAATGCAGAGACTGGTCAAAGTGGTAGATTATCACTTTTCACTAAAAATAAATATTAATTTAAAACACTGTTGACTGTGACAACACAGAAATTATTTGGTATTGCTAAATAGTGATGGTTTTCTTACATAGAAAAATACATACATTGTTACAATCATGAATACAGCAATACACAGATGGGTCAAACCTGGACAGAAAAAACATATGTTTTCACTTTTCTCGAGAAAAAAAAAAAGTGATATGTCCATGGTCTAGCGTGCCTCTTGACCACTGAAGTGAGGGGCCAGCCCAAACATGACCCTGTGAGGATTAAGAAGGAATAGAAAATAGTAAGGTGGCTGGAGGATAACTTGGCCATCTTCTCATCCAAATGTGGCTCTGATAGCGAGGCACAGATACACTCAGACTTGTCACTGTTCCTGTACAATGTCTCACAATATGTGAGTTAAAGGGCTAAGCTGAGTATAAATGAGTATGGAAACAATGGGTCAGACCATGGATATTGCGTTTCATGAGACCAAATTGTGAAATGTGTTTAGTAATAAATAGCAATGATATGGTTTTGTGGATTCATTTATTTTGATTAGGTCCACTCTTGTTCCACTTTATGAAATTAATTGAATTCTTTTGTGTGTTTAAGTGAACAGGCAAACAAATGTATCAAGAATTGGCAAATGGTCATGTATTCAGCCATGTGAAAATGTTGTGTGTGTGTGAAAATAAATAATGCAACCAGCGTGTCTGTGTTTGTGTGTCGTGGGTGGCCGACATGTTTATGTTTTTTATAAATGATGAGCATCATCATAACGGAAAGCTTGCAGAAACAAAGCAAACTGACAGCGGTATTGAAAAAAAAAATGTTGAGAAAGAGGAATCCCGTTGCTTGCTTTGAACAACTTGTCATGACCCTGGTTTGTTTGTGTGTGAACACGAGTATGAGTGGTGGGTCTTTCCATAGAGGATCTCTGCTGAGGCATGGCCAATGGGACTCACACCTGTTGCCGATTTCTCTATCTGGCTGCTGGTGATTTAAGGTGCTGCAGAACATCCACACTTTGGCTGCATAATAAGGACTCTTTCGCCAAAACGGAAGTGTGTCAGCGGGCTGTCCAAATAGTGCTGTCAGTAAAGAAGGAGGTAGGAAAAGGAGCCTGCATGCTTCCTCTCACAGCTCCTTTACTATAGGAAGTTTGCGATTTCCCTTAAAGGCCCTAAGGAGCTATACGGGATCATGCAATCCTTTGCTTGACATGGCATACAGCACAGCACACCCCATGGAAATTAACGAAAATGTCAGGAGAGAATTAAGCGCACACTTTGAATTTTATTTTCAGTAGGCTGTAGGCCTGGATTCGACTGGAGTCATCCGTGTGCATTTCTTTTGAGTAATGACGTCAGAGTTAAAGGCTGTCTGAAATCAGCACAGCGGTCCAAAGTTCCTTTGGTAGCCATGATAAAGTTCTTACTGTTCACTGCATGAAAGGTCAAGGGAAAGGAGGTAGGAAGTGGAGCCTGGGGCTATAATTACAACATTTTGGATGCAGCCTTTATGATGATCAGCTTTCCTGGTAGGCTTCAAGCCCACACATCCGTAGAACAAGTTTCCAAGTATTTTTGTGTTTGTTGCCTTTTCTCAGAGTTGATCACCTATGTGTACTCCAGCTTGAAAGTCTGTCAGTTCCCATGCCAAACAAGCTCAGGTCAAACAAGCTCCCTATATTCGAATCTCCTAGCGGCCCTTCCACGGTAGCTTCCTGCAGCTCCTGCGTCCTCAGCAGCCTCGCCAACCGAACACAACCCAGCCATCAGAGATCTACCTGGCTCACTAAACACTGGGAACCACTTCTTCGCTTCGGTTCAAACAACCTATCCACATGCTGGTGAAGATTCTCAGTCATCCAGGTCATGGTCATTCCAAAAAATAGCAAAAAACAAAGGAACTGGACTTGTTTTCCGTAGTTGAAGACGTTTTGCTTCCTCTCCAGGAAGGTTTCTCAATTCAAAAAGTCTGGAGTAATGTGGAGTACCAAGCTTTATACTGCTGCCAAACAACCTATCTGTGGAACCTATCCACAGTTCTCAGAAGTACTGCAGCACATCAACCTACCTATCCAGGGTCTCCCAACTGCCATTAAACATCATAAAAGCCTGATGCCCGATTCCCCAGTAAAACCACTCATATCTGAATAAATTCTTACTTGAGTTTCGCTGATTCTGTGTGATTTCTGCATGTGGATCAGGAGGCTTCCTAGAGTCATTACCCAAACAGTTTCATCTGAACACCCCATGTTTTATAACTGGCTACCATTAACGCTGCTGGACACATTTTATGCATTCTCTACATATTTTTATGTACAGCCACATTGTTTAGTCATTATTAATGCATTTCTTTCATCTATTATTTACTAATTGTTTGTACAATTAGCATTTGTGTTACATGACTGATGTGCATTTTCCCAGATGGTTAGAAGATGAGCAAAATTAGAAGAGCGCATAATAACAAACAGATATGAAAAGAAATTAAAAAATCTGACAGCTAATGTATATAACATGCACCAACATAAACTGCCAATGAAGCACAAAAACTGTCCTAATTTCTGGGTAATAGGACTAAAGAAGGAATGTTTGTAGACACCAAGGAAAACTATAAATTAGGCCTCCTTCACATTGCATTAAGACAAGCACCTGGTCTCCACGACCTTCACGACTGTTGGAATGTCCCTGGATTGTGGCTAATTAGAAAACTAATACTAATTTCAATGTGAAGGCAATTGTGATGATGATGTTATGTTATAATTATGCTGCTATAGGCTTAGGCTGCTGGAGGACATCAGGATCTATTTTTCTCACTCTACTGAGTTCTACTGTTCTCCAGTTTTGCATTGCTTGTCGTCATTTCATCTTTTAACTTTTAACTTTTTGCTCTCTCTTTTTTTTCTTCATAGTAGGTACACCTGGTCTGGCGTTCTGTTATCTGACATCATCCAGGGAAGACAGATCACCTGCTATTATCATCTAATGTAGAACAGATTACTGGATCAATGTGTGCTTCTGTGCTTTTTGTCTCTCTGTTCTGTCTTCTGTAACCCCAGTCGGTCGAGGCAGATGACCGTTCATACTGAGTCCGGTTCTGCCGGAGGTTTTTCTTTCCCGTTAATGGGGAGTTTTTCTTTCCACTGTCGCTTCATGCTTGCTCAGTATGAGGGATTGCTGCAAAGCCATGGACAATGCATACGACTCTCCCTGTGGCTCTACGCTTCTCCAGGAGTGAATGCTGCTTGTCGGGACTTTGAAGCAATCAACTGGTTTCCTTATATAGGAAATGTTTGACCAATCTGTATAATATGATTGAATTTTACTTTGTAAAGTGCCTTGAGATGAAATTGTTTGTTTTGCTGAAACTTATGTTCCTTCACCAGTATTGGGGGCTGGTTTAAGGCTGAGGCTTAGTAAAGGTCTCCTCAAAACTACTATGAATGCAACGTAAATGTAAGTGTGTTTGCGTTTCAGCGGTAATGAATTGTTTGATTTTAGCTCAAATGGTTTCAAATATAGAACATTGGTTTAGTTTTTATATTGAACCAGGTTTTGTAGTTGCTTTATATCGTCCTTTCTTTTAACTTGTGTGGTTGTGTGTGTTTGTGTGTGTGTGCGTGCGTGCGTGTGAATGTGTGTGTGTGTGTGTGTGTGTGTGTGTGTGTTTACTTTAAACCATTTTTGGTTTGTGTTTATGCTGCCATGGCTCCCATGAAAAGAACTGTGGACTAAAATGTTTCCTCACAATCTGACAAATAATATATGTGTACAAGAAAGGTTTCTGTGCCTCCTCATGTTCCTACTTTGCACTAAATACAATGCAAAGTCTTCTCTTTGACAGCATGAAGAATACAAATTTAACATTTGTCTCCAGGCTTTAATCCCTCATGATTTTCTTTGGCCAATGAGCAACAAGAAAAAAAACAGCTTATGTGCAATTTGGAGGTGAGGTACCTCTCATAGCTGATTGCTAGGAAAATTATTTCAATATGCAAGGCGTCTGAGCCTGGTGTGGTTTGTTCATTGTAGATGCATGATGAGATTTTGTCGGTTACCATCTGAACAACGTTATCCGACATTTTGCACAACGAAGATAACAGTACATTAACTCATTTGGTCATTGTCGACCTGGTGGGTACAATAAAGTTGGAGCTTTGGTATGGAGCCAGGGTTCAGTCCTGTATAAAATGATCTATTGTCAAATGTGCCACATGGGATGCAAAAGCAGAAAAATCTGCTAGATTCCTATGAAAGTTCCTCTGATGCTCAAAATAGTCAGGGAAATCTAATGGTACGTTTACACCGAACGTGATTCCAGCATATTTTTCACCTCATTCGCGTGCTGTTGCTCACTTAACATTTTGCCCAGCATTTCGCCTGGCCAGTGGGGACTACGCTTCACTGTATCATCATGTAATCAAATGTAATCAAACAACAGGGCCGGTGTCCCTGTGGGTCTACCAGATCCTCCAGAGATGCTCCCAGTTAGAGGAGTCCATGAGTTACTCCCTCTGTGCTTCAATTTATCTAGGATCTGTAGCTGTTATCCCACTTCGGGATGGATCACCCGTACAGCAGAGGTAAGGCGAGGAGGCTCTCTGGAGCTCAGACAGGAGCAGAGGGAGTATAGTGCAAAAGGGCGGGCAGACAGCGCACCAGAGCGGGCCAGAGGCCGGCGGCTTTCCAGGCCAGTTCTTGAGCCACAAGAGGAGAGGACGAATGATGACTAATATATAACTATATATAATATATATAATAACTGTCCTTATAAGGGCTAAATTAAAACAGCTTTTTTCAAAGCCACCCACAAACCTCTGAAGAGCATTCCTTACTTTATCCTATGTCAACATAAATGTTTCTATCTTCCGTTTTGATTGTCTCCGCTGCCCTCCTTCACCCTATGTCACAACAACATCCAGTCCCTGATCGGTTCATGTGACGCCATTGACAGTCAAACATTTTTTAACCCCTGCAAAAATTCGCTTTGCGTCCGTCGCAGGTTTTGCTTCGCTCTTTTCGCCCTAATCACACCGTTCGCATCACTAGCCCTTCACTTTGCATCTCTTCGCTCCTGAACAAGCCTCTACATAGGGATCACATACGAATCACTCGCTCCTGTCGCGTCATTCGCGTTTGGTGTGAAAGCACCACAACGGGGAAGTGCACCACGTTCTTGATGAACCCCAGATGACATCTGTACAATAACACTTTCAACACTTTTTGCCATGAAAGTATCTCTGAACAAACAAAAAGCTATTTCTAATAAATATGAACTGCTCACATGTGATTAATATCATAACCTTAAGGTGGGTATTCCCAAACTTTTGACTGCTGTGTTTCTCTTTCCGCAAACCCAACTCTCTGCATTGAAAACAGGAAAGAAAAATGACACTGTAGTTTTATTCTGTCTACATAATAAGTGAGTTTATCAGTACAGACCTCCTACTGAGCTTTTAGCATGTCTGTTTTCTGGTAAATGAAACCACAGCCATCATCTGTTGAGTAATGGAAGTTTATTCTTCCTTCTAATTATCATTCTTATCATTTCCCTCACTTAACAAATTTGGTGCATTTCAGATCCTGAACCAAAGCAGCTCTGTTTTAGCATTCATGGAGCACACTATCATTACAGGGCAAAGAAAAAAGGGGAAGGTGCTGTCAGAGACATCAATGGATTTTTTTTTTTTTGGGGGGGGGGGGATATATCAAAGCTCAGTTGCTCTGAGGACATGATATGATGGTATACCTGTTTTTATCTCAGAATGCCTGATGTTTTGTGAAGCCTGCCTACCACTAACACAGCCTTCAAACTATTATCACTCTCCTTCCTCCCCTCCTTCTCCTCTCCTCTCCCACGAACATAAAAACACTCTCTGCAAGTCCCTGTCTCAGCAAAAAATATTGCAAGAAATAATGATGATGGTACACAGGGAGTCGAATGTCGTTAATAAAAATATAAAAACGGGCTTTGTAGTCAGCTGTGTGCAGTGTGGTTAAAAGGCTGATTAAAATAAAAAAATAAATAAAAAAACGACTTTCAACATACAAACATCTATACGAGACGATATTACTAGCTCAGCTAAAGTGAAGTGGAAGAGGGGGACGTTTTAATGAAGGTAAATTTAATCTGCGTAAAGTAGCGATTATGTAAATTCCTTTGCACAACAATAGGATCATCAATGAGAGCAGGATGTTCATTAGGCTCAGCAAGCCTTAATATATGAATGTTTTGAGAACCGCACAGAGCAGATTGATAAGCTCACTCATGCGTGATTTCTCTTTTAATATGCTTGACTCTGTGTTCGACTGCATCTGCGGGGACGTTACGTGGTTTCTCCTGGAAATCATATTTGCGTCCAAGCAGGAAAAAGGGTTGCGTTTAAATTCATATGGAGTTTTTTAAACTGCTTTGGTGCCAAATTACAATGTATAACGTTGAAAGAAACCAACATTGCATTTGCTCTTTCTTTACATGTAGAGATCAGTGGCAGCTTTTCATGTGTCAGACATGGCTCGCTGCCCAGGGGGCCGTTTCGTTAGAGGTTGGCAACCAGAAATCATAAAAACCAGAGGCAGGGTACGCAACAGACACGTCCGCCGGTCCATCTCAGGGCAACACAAAAACACACAGGAAAAACAACCATGTACACACCTGCAGTCATACCTAATGGCAATTTAGAGGAACGAAACAATGTTCTTTGACTTTGGGATCGCATGAAAACTGCCTGCACAAAGTCACCAGCCCACCCAGAACATTCTTGTTGCTACAAGCTGCACCGCCGTGCTGGCGTTGTTTCAGTAAAAATGGCTTCCCTGGGATTTCCAGGATCAAAGCCACCGCTGACCTAAAAAAAACACAGCCTGTCTCACATTTGCCAAAAAAAAACATGTTGATGAACAATAAGATGTTTGGGGAAAATGTTCTGTGGACTAACTGGACAGAAGTAATAATAATAATAAAATAAATAATAATAATAATAATAATAATAAATACTTTATTCAGGTCGTTCATGCACCAAGATCATTTGCTTTGCCTGACCATGTCTGAAATGAACAGTGGCCCAACATTCCTGCTCAGACTTGCCTTTCATCACAAAGGCTTGGCGGTATCTGTTGCCACCGAGGGCAGAACAGCCGCTCATTAGATGTAGGAGACAATTTCATTTTTCACACACAGCCCGGTTGGTGTGCATAACATGTATACCTTCTTTCCCCATACTAAAGGAAATCATCATTTGAAAGCTGCGTTTTAGAGACTTAGACTTAGACAACTTTATTTGTCATTTTGTATGCACAGAGTGCGTCCAGAACGAAATTTCGTTGCATACAGCTTGTACTGTAAATTGCAGTAAAATTAAATTACAGTATAAGGTGCAGCAGTGATTTAAAAGTAAACAATTTAAATGTAGACAATGCAGGGGAAGGGTTTTGTTCTCACTCCGGCTATGTCTGAAGTTAAAAACGAAGGAAATAAGGTGAACGCCACACATATTAGCCAGCGCTTGAAGTGTGTCGCCTATGTCCGCTTTCACCTTTCTGCTGAAGGCCTGTCACTTCTCGTGGTGTATGATAAATCTAAGTTGGGTTTAACGTGGGTTATCCATTTAAGCATGAAACACCGTAAGCGTGCAGCTACTTGAACGGACGGATAAAGCTTCGCTGATCTGCAAAGCGCTCTGACGGCTCTGTCGGAAACTCACATTGACCACACGTCTGCATCAACTCATCAGAGGTCATCTATATTCCTCCTGTCTTTACGATTCGGTCCAGTCTAGCTGCGATCTAATGAGACAGCTGACCCTGCTGGCAGACTGCGCCTGACTCATCGGCAAACAGACTTTAATTCACAACTGAGACAGTAATTGGTTGATGAGGGAAATAAATCGATACTGACAACGCAGAGAAGAAAATTCAAGAAACAAGGCTGCAAGACAATGAAAACATTTTCATCCGCCTTTGCTGCATTGTCTCAAACCCTGACCTCGCTTTCTCTTCCCGGCACTCGCCAGCGAGGCTGGTGCATCATCTATTTATCTATTGTCACAACAGATTCTGCTCCAGCTGCATTTTAGATGCAACTCTGAAGGAGAAGGAGATAAAACAACCAAGTCAGCCAAAAAAGGCCCGAAGGTTTCAGCAGCAAAGCTTCCTCTCCTCACGCCTGAAGGCCACATGTGCAAATAGCGAGTTAGGAAAAAGGAAAGAGCACGACGACATTGTGAACTTTTCCCTGCTTTTTTGAGTGGTGAAATGTTTTCCCTCCCACGAATCCCGAGGGCAGTCTGCTTCCATTATTCATAACCCAGCTGTTCTAAGGTGCCCATATTTACACTTATATTGCAGAACCAGCAAGTGACTTTTCCCTTTTTTAATATTGCGGCTGCCAGCCCTTTCTGACTTCTGCTGCCAAAAGAGCACCCGGAGTTGCTCTGGGGCAAAAAGTGCGCACTGATGGGTGGCAGCCTGGTGAATTTATAAACAAGATACGTAATATCATATTTGCTATGTGAATAATTGAACAGACTTTTATTATGCTTTTCAAACTCCATGAGATTTGGGGAGTGATTATAATTTGATTATAAGCCAGCTATGGTTCCTGAGGATGTTGACTTGATTAGGTTATTCATATGGTTTAAACCACCACTTTGTGCTTCGCTCAGGGATGTGTGCGGAAAGAAATGGGAGCCGGCAAAAAAAAAAAAAAAAAAAAAAAAAAAATCTCAATCCAGCACACAACTGAAACGATCAGCAGCCATTATATGGCCGTCAGCCAGCGGCCCAGGCAAATGAATAACACATGAATCCCTGTTGATGAAACATTGGAGAGTAGTTACCAGTACCCAGCTGTCTCATTGAGATAGTATTTCTCGCCAAATGGAGCAAATCCGGTCCGAAAACAAGCCAAGCAGGTGGTATGTAAGTCTTGTGCCTCCAAAGAGGGGACCGTTAACAGGTTTGAAAATGACCCGATCCCCCCGCACTCCCCCCACCCCCTCCACGGGTGAGCCGTTTCAGCATCGATATTCCACATATATAATACCTCACAAGGACAGTGGCACTTTTCTGGTGTGTCTTACACCATCTGAGCTGGCCCATCGCAGATATGAGCCTGATATGTTCTCGCTCGACAGTCTCAGTAGATCTTGTTGCAGAGTTGTCCCTAATGGCTAAAGGAAATCCATGGCCAGTGAGTGTAGTTTGAGCTAGTTTATCCTCTGCACCAGGCAGCCGGTCGGGGACTTGGGTTTTACTCCCCAATCCCGTCCAGGCCCCTGCGGGATTCAAGATGAGAACGCTATCAAGTGCGGAGACGGGATGAAGTTACGGAACAAGACACATATCTTATTTATTGCGTGTGGTCAGGCTGCTCTGGAGGTTTGAGCTTAGCCGGAAATAGCCATTTGTTACAGTTGTTTTTCATCATTTTTTTTCCAAGAGGGGCACATTCAGCTGACACCATCCGAGACAGGACATTTTGAAGCGGACGGCATGGCCGTAACACGAGGGAGGCGGTGTCTGAACGTCCAGCGGTGCTAATTCTGCACTGTTGTGACACAAAAGGCTGTTGTAACGTTGAATTTCCGAAGCGCAGACTGGAATACAACGCCTTGCCAAAGGCTTTTCACATTTCACACCATCCACCTCAATGTTTCGTATGTGCACTATTTAAAGTTGAGGAGAAAAAAAGAAACAGTTTTTTGTGTGTTTTATGGGAGTGTGGGAGAATCGTGTGGTGTCCATATGTAGATCATCTGACCATAGCACCTTTTTATGCGTATTTGCTGTGTCCCCTTAACCTGACACAAGCCAGACGTATGTTGCTCCGCCTAGCTCCACTCACATACATCTGGGACATCGCCGGTAGAAAGTGATTTCTCCAACCAATTTTATGGTCTGGCCAATCAGGACGCAGGGCTGGCATTTCATAGATGTGACTTAGTGGAGATGCGACCATGACGTGAGACTGTTTTGATTTAGACAATGGCGGCTCGCATCGAGGAAGCAAGCGTTAACATTGATGCTGCTATTTCTTCCGTGTTGTCCAATCTACCCAATATTGTTTCATTAAAAGAACATCAGAGAACGGCTCTGAAGGCTTTTATTGGTGGAAACCATGTTTTCGCCCTTCTCCCGACCGGATTTGGCAAGTTTTGTTTTCCGGGGCAGTTAGCGGTTAGCGCAAACCATATTAGGAGGCCTTTAGACCTCAACGCGGTCGGCGCGGAATCGACTCTTTTTTTTTTTTTTTGCGTCGCTATCATCAGCGTCACGGGTTAGCTTCGGTATGAGTGGTTGAAAAAGCACGTCGATAAAGATGACAGACAAGTGGCTTATCCAATCATATGCAAGAATTTTTGATAAGGCCCAGCCTTCAATAAAGGCAATTCCTATGGCGGTGTCCCAGATGTATGTGAGTGGAGCTAGGTGGAGCGACATGCGTCTGGCTTGTGTCAGGTTAGTGTCCCCTACCTGTCTGAGGGCTGTTGTGGAAAAATGAGCTATCATCCAAGGACTGGTGTGACGAAGACCACTCAGTCAGGTTAGTTCATTAATCTCGCAAGATAAGAGCAATGTCTTCATCAAGCTGTCAGAGTGTTTCGCTCCTTCACAGAGTTCGCTCTAAACCACTGGTGTCCAAAATCGGTCCTGAAGGCCTGGCGTCCTGTATGTTTTAGGTGTTGTCCTGGTTCAACACAGCGGAACCTAATGAGTGCTAGTATGTAGGACTCTGCAGACCTTGATGACAGACTGAGAACCATTTCAATCAGATGTGTTTGAGCAGGGACAGATCCAAAACATGCAGGAGGCCGGCCCTCCTCGAGGACTGGAGTTGGACATGCCTGCTCTACACATACACAATTGTTACATGTCTCTCATATGCGTAGGACAGGAGGGGTGTGATGTTGACAGCTTGACTGTGGGAGACTAACTTCTTAGTAAGTTAGTGTGAGAGCAGACTGTTTATCTTTCTCCTCCGTAGACGTCTGAAAACAAGCTCTTGCACATGGCCGTCTCAGAGGCATAGTAATGTAGAGACATAACCCAGGGCAAAATTAGGACGTGTTGTGGTTGTCACTCTACCGTGAAGACCAGATTTGCTGCTGGCAAACAGGAGGAACGTCTGCTGTGCTCTTTGCTTTTATGCACTTATGACGTCAGCAGGATCTGCAGCTGTGTGAGATACCCTCCCGCCTAAGAGCAATGCATGCTGGGATTCAGAGTTCTTTATCAGTTCTTTGTCTCGTGTGTGCAGTTCAGTTCCGGTTCTCCATGTGGCTGGGGTGGATCTCTGCTAGATGCTAGACTGAACAGCTGAGGATATTGTTTTATAGTCTAACCCTGCTTTAAAAAGTCCAACAACATCTCTGTGACCTGTCTGCTGTGAACTTTGGTCTTTGTGATGCTCTTCACTGATGATCTCCAACACACCTCTGAGGCATTTACAGGACGACTGCATTTATTCCCAGATTTTATTGCATATAAATGTGGGATTTCTGAAGGTAAACGGTATAGCTATGTGTTTTGGGGATTATTGGAGGAAAGGAGGCTAGATAAAATGTGAAACGCACTCTTCTTCAGATTTTTTTTTTTTTCAAAACCTATTGACAGCCGTGAATCATTACCCATTTCAACACAAGTGTGCCCTTCTCTGTGTTGGTCTATCACATAAAATCTGAAGAAAACTCATTGGAGTTTTGTGCTGTGACGGAACAACATGGAAAACTGCATGGGGTATTAGTACTTTTGCAAAGCACTTTACATGAACTAACAATCATTCTTATCAGAAGAGCCACCACATTCTGATAAGAATGATTTGACCTCCCAGTTTCAAATGGTTTACTCGACATTATAAATTAAACGACGATGAATTACACAATTCTATAGAAGTCGTGACCGTTTATGTGAACAAAAATCAAGCCTGTTTCATAGAAAAACTATCCTTGATGCATAATAGCGTAAAGCTCATCAGTTAATCTAAAGCACAACCATTTATTACTACCTTCTGATTAAATATAAAGTTAAAATACACGTCATTTCCTAAATAATAAAAAATGCTGCCACTGATCCATGAAATCCATGCAACTCCAAGACATTAACTTTTAATGAGCGCTGCATTTTTCATCTAATCCAATCGGTTTCTTCATTTTTTATTTATTCCGCAGGAGATTTACCAATAAATAAACTCACATTTTCACAGCCAATACAGGAAAATCGCTCAGTTCATCTGAAAAAAAAAGAAAAACAAAGCAATTATAACTGAATTTAAAAACTGTTCTCACTGATAATGTTGTTGTTTTTTAATTGTTCGTGAGGTACCTTTGATTGAAAAGACAATTAATTACCGATAGGGCTATGTAATTTAGGTGTTACTTACTTTTGGCTTTCGGGAAGACGCTGCAAGTGACAACTTACAATTTCAGACAACAAAACATAATTGCAAAAAAATTATGATATTTACTATTTAATCAAGCCTCTATCAAAAAAAGTTAACTTTACTATGATATCAAGAGTGTTTTTGTTGTTGTTGTTGTTGTTTTAGCCACAGACAGCTGAGCTTACAGGGCACTCATGTTAAACTGTGATGTGCAGACAGCTGTGCCTCACCGTCTGCAAAGGTAAAACCTCGACGTCGAGACACCCCAGGTAAGTAGGCCACGGCTGCTCACAGAGAGATGGAAAGCCAGACACAAAGGTGGGGCCCTGAGGTGGGCAAGGGGGGCGCATCAGGGAGGGGCAGAGCCTCATTTGCATGGCTGTGCCTTAACTTTTGCTGTTGTTTTGTTGTTTTTCCGCCACGGGAGAGCGGCAGGGGTGATGATGTCACCGAGAGCGGCTGGCATGTAGGGCAGCAGCTGCCTCATTTCCGAGCCGTTCCACATTTTTTGCGCGTCGTCGTGAAGGAGATGTCATCTGAGTGGAAACCTATCTGACAGCTGAGAGTGAAATGAGGTGAGAAATCAAAGTCACATTCTATTTGGGAGCATCTCCTTGGCGCCTATCTGCAGGCTGAGATCACCGGCGGTCTCCCCTGTCTCCCCCCCACTCATGCCTCTTCTCCCACTCTCCTTCCCTAACTCTTTGCCCAAAGCTTCTCCACAAAGGGGACATCACTCTGCTCTGCAAAACACACTTTTTTATCTCCCTAATAACTGCTCAGCCTGTGTACGTTTATGTAAGAGGCCATAGTATAATGCCGTATTGTCTGAATTTTAAACAAGCAAACAAAAAAAAAAAAAAAGGACCTACGGTTTATTGCACCCCTTGACCTTTTTTCACATTTGGGTGCTGTAGTAGCACAAAATCATTGTATTTTACTGGACTCTTCTATGTAATAGACCCACACAAAGTAACACGCAATTGTGAAGTGAAGAGAATATTTTTATAGATTAAAATAAAATAAATTAAAAATCTTGCATGCATTTGTCTTCCACCCTCAGTACTATGATACCGATCAAAAGCTGGACTACTGTTTTTAATGTTCTATTTTGTTTCTACATTTTATTCCTACTTACTTTTATTGTCTTTAATTTTCCTATATTTTTATTATGTAAAGCACTTTGCATTGCCTCTGTACTGAATTGTGCTATACAAATAAATTTGTCTTGCCTTGCCTTGCCTTGCCTTGCTTTGCCTTCCACCGGCTCCAATCCATGGCTCCTATCTGGGAGTAGTTTAATTAGGGCTGGATGATATAAGGGGAAAAAAAATTGATAAAATAGAAATCATATTGATAGATATCAACATCATTGATCAACATTGATTATCAACAAATTCAAAACATATAGTTTATGTGCAGCCCGGGCCATTTCATGCTGTTGCTTAGTCACATGTTTTTAGCTATAGAACACAAAAACACTGAATTCAAACTCAATCTTTTATTCAACCAACTTTTTGCCAAAACGGCAAATTTTTATAAAAGAAAAAAAAAAAGATCACATACTCTCTGAACTCTTTGAAGGGGGCGGAGCTTGGTGACAGAGCGTTCCTGGGTCTGTGCTTGTGATTGGTTGAGAGGATGTAATGATTGTAGTATTAACCTACATGATAGGCTAGAATGTAAAAGGAAGGAAAACTGTTCTATTGAACATTTTATTGACCCTTTTTTTGTTATCATTGATATACGTCTATCGATCGATATATATTATTATTGATTTATCATCCAGCCCTAAATTTAATCTCGGTGTAAATAAAGCTGTTCTGTGAAAGCCTAGCAGGTTTAGATGATTAAATTACCTACCAGGTTACCTACCAAGTGTTGAATGATGGAACAGTCATAGAGAGCATTAATGAGAGTAGCAGTTTGGTAACTCTGGAGGAGCTGCAATGATCCGCAGCTCATGTGGGATTATCTGTTGAAAGGAAACCAGCTACTCTGCGCTCCACAAAACTGGAAGAAAGCAAGAACAAAGCCGCTGTTGAAGTAAAGCCATAAGAGGTGCTGTTTGCAGTTTATCACAAGTCAGGCCTGGAGAAGACAAAAACCATTGATAACAATGTGCTCTGCTCAGATTAAACTAAATTGTTATTACACATGAGCCTGATGAAGCATGGAGGTGGCAGCATCGCCATGTTGGAAAGAAAGCTTTTATTTTGTGAGGACAGGGAAGCTGGTCACAGTTGATAAAATAATGGAGGAAGCTGATTACAGGGCAAACCTGGAAGAACAAAATGTTAAAGGCAGCCAAACTTGGGACAGGGACAATAGGAAAAAAAAAACTGAAACATGCAACCTGAGCTAAAATGAATAATGCTGTCAGAACGTCCGAGTCAAATACCAGACCTAAATCCATGGACACGTTTTAGGTAAGACTTGAAAATGAATATTCCCAGATTATATCCTTCAAATCTTAACATGCTTGAGTAATTTAGCAAATAAGAAGGTAAAATATCAGCTTTTAGATAAGCAAAGCTGATCGTTAAACTGTAACTGCGACTGCATTGAAAGTTGGTTCCACAGAGTATTGACTTGGGTAAGCTGAATAAAAATCCATGCCACCATTTCAAGATATTTTATTTATCTAAAAAAGGCAAACCATGGATCATTTTTCCTCTGCTTCTCGAATATGCGCTACTTAGTCTTGATCTGTCATATGAAATCCCAATAAAATACACGGAATGCTTTTGCAAGGCATCGTACATTTATCTATGACAGTTAACAGTAATGGATTAGGTCCAGTAAAAAAAAAAAAATCAGTCCAGCATTGAAAGGTGTCTATGAACTATTTCTAAGACACCATTACTAGTAAAGCAAGTGTTGTCGCTCAAGCTTGTTTACTTTTAACATGATTTCACCCAGGAGAAGCCTGCATGTAAGCACTTTACAGCTCGCCACCAACAGGAGAGTAACCCATTACTGGGCGGGGGGAAACTAGGAGAATGGATTGCTCCTTTCACTGTGTTTCTATTAGTTTTCATTAGGCGGCCCAGGGAAACCTGGAGATTTATAGGGAACATTTGCTTTAAACTCAGCCCTGCAGGGTTTCACCTGATTGCTGCACAGGACAGACAATGATCAGCCACCATCCGTCTTAACAGTCCGCTTCCATTTCCATAAATTCTCCCCGTCCGTGTGGGGAAACAGCAGCCTGTCATAGTCTGCAATGTCACAGGCATCCACCCCAGCTGGACTTCCACCGGCTCCAATCCCCGGCTTATTCTTGCGAGGCTTAGCGCGGATCACTGCTGACAGACCCACACCTCGAGTTGTTCATGTCTGAGGACGTGTCAATCACAGCCGCTCGGGGACGAGTCTTTATGGGACAAAAATAACCTTATTTTTTCTCCTTCCTCTCCTTTCGGCGGAGGCAACACCCTGCAGGTTGGCCGGCGTTAATGTTGCTATTGATTTGCTAGATGACCACCAAAAGCTGGCGGGTCAATCAGAGATGTTTGTCGGAGAGGGGGGAAAGTCTGATTTTCTTAGAAAGGAAATAATCAAGCCATTCACTCCATTTGATGGAACATATGACACATTACTGCCGCCACCATTATTCACCGCACAAGTAGCGCGATTAGACAGAGGCAAGAAACTTTTGATTAAATTTGTCTTTGTGCCCAGTTGTACTCTTTTTGATTTATATTTGTTGCTCTTGTTCTTCTTCTTCTTTTTTTTTTTTTTTTTACATGGAGTAATCACTCACTGATTGTTATTCCCAACTTCTCCAAGAAAAGGGTGTGATCACTGCAAAGTAATGTCATACAGCGTGTGCAATGATTAATCTCAACTGGCTTGGTGATATAGGATTTCCTCCCCACAGCGGGATCAATAGATTCTTCCTCAGCTTGCTTGGAGTCTAAGATTTCATTAACCCATTTAGAAAGACTTGGCCATCTTTTGTGAGTTATTATGAAAGGGTAAGGAGGCCAAACACATTCTTCAGCCTCAGATGATGTCCTCTCTGTTTGGCATTTTTTTTCTTATTATCCTCTCAGCCTACAGAATAGAAATGATGGCGTTGATTTATATGCATTCCAGTCGAAGGCAGATAAATCCCCGTGTTTAACCAATCGATAGGGCTGTGATCCATCAATTGTATTTCACGATTCCTGTCTGAGCCGCTCCTTTCCCTTTAAAACGTGATTTTTTTATTTATTTATTTACTTATTTTACTTGGCGTTCGCATTTGCATCGCAGGTCATGAATAAATGTTTTGCTTAGAAATCGCAAACCTGCCATTTCGTTGGCGGCCATGTTACTTCAGACTGCAACCCCCCGACCCCCATGTTTTATTCATTATCCCGCCGTCCGGGGAGCCCGACCTGAAAGCAGCCGGCCTGACGCATTTGATCTCTCGTGATGTTTTGATGAGATCATTCACACTCCGAGGAATGTTTTCCACCTCTACGTCTACTGTTTCACTCTGCCCCGATAACCGAGCTCCATCTGTTTCCACAACATTAGCCCACCGCACATTAGCATTAGAGGGGTCTATTCGTTCGGGTCCAGTGGCCTGGAGTGGCTGCAGGAGAGGGAGCTGGCTGGGGCCGTCGTTGCGAGCGTCCGCGGAGCCCTGTATGCGAGTCATTCAGCCTACAGAGCCTCTCCTTACTTCTGCTCTCACAGTGTGCGGCCCCGCTTCACCGTCTTATTGTTGCTCCTGTGGAGCCGAACCGCCTGCTGCTACCAGGCCTGGGGGACAGCCTGCCTCATGTGCAGGAAAAAAAAAAGAAAGAAAGAAGAAAAAAAAAGGGAAAAGCAGAAAGAGAGTGGGGTGAAAATCAATTCCTCATTAAACTAATTTGTAAAGGCTGCATCAGAAGGTGTTCAACATTTGCTTTGGCACAGCTGTCAGTTTGAGGCGACCTTGGGAACGCGACGTGTTGCCTGACAAATAGCGTGCATGCCTGACGACGAGGAAGACGTTGTTTTGCTCTCATTCTTGACTGATGGCTGGGTCATTGCTCCCTTCACTTTCCAACGCGGAGGAAAGCAGGGCTCGGTGACGTACAAATCAGAAGCGGATCAATGGGAGGGGGGGTGTGTGTGTGGTTGTCAGAGGCTCGAAGTGGATATGTGCAATTGTGACTGCAATACAAAGATCAAATAGAGAGCCGGAGGAATGGTAAACAGCGGAGGTGGGCCGATTAGAGGTGTAGCTGCGTAGAGAAGAGAGTAGTAACACCGGACTACTCCTCCCCTGCCTGTTGCTGCACACTGCTGGCCAGCTTGCTACTTCATTCAAATTTGGTGGTTTGAAAAAAAATCCAGTTTCCCTGAACACACTTGTGTGACTAAATAAAGAGCATATTACCAAAAAAATATATGTCATATTCTGCAAAGAAATACCACTACTAAATATATTGCCCTCATGGGTTTTTATGCTTTTGTTTTCTAACTTTTTTTTTTTTTTTGCCTTGTTTATCGTTGTCACTAGGATGTTCCATGTTCATTTCTTAATGTTGACGTTCTTTCTGTCACTCTGCTCTTGGTATGTTTGCTTTGGATTAGTCTTTAGCTTTTGGTTTATTAGCAGATATGTGCACAGATAGACCCCTAGTGGCCTTTTTGCCCTGGATGAGACATTCAATAATATTTCACAATAAACATTAGCCTCTCTGTCATCTATTCACCCCAAATGCATAAATGTTGTAATATCTGTTGTTTACGAACAAATGTGTTTTCTTAAGTGTGAATTAGGGCTATGTTGTTAAATGTTTGGAAATATTTAAATTATTTATGGCAGCACAAAAACCTGAACTGTGCTTCTATTCTAAAAAATATTTATCAATTTGTGATTTTTTTTAGTTTAAAGAGTGTATCTTAAAATTTGCAAAGATTTTATGGTACAGTTTTTAAATAAATGCTAGAATTTTTAATTTTGTCCTGAGTCAGATATGTTTTTAAAGCATCTTCAAAGTTACTGACGATGACACTGTAGCATGTCAAATGGTAAATATCAGAGCATATTAGCCTCCTGATTCAGCTGCAAATCTCTGGTTGCTTGAGGAGGAATTCAAACTTGTGTTCAAAACCAAACTTCAATTTTTATATCGGACCAGGCTGATAAATAAAATCCTAAGAACAACAACAAAAACGATCCTTTAATTTAATGCTCAGACCTCCGACTGGAGAAAAGGGACCCCTGCAGATCTTAATTGTAGACCCCTGCTCCATTATACAGAGAAGCATACAAAATTGATTAATAAATAGGAAAAAGATGCTGTTTATTTGATTTTGTTAGCATACTATTATACTGATTTCTGACATGAACTACCCACAGTGGGATTCTGATTGGAAATAAAAGGTAGGTTTTACGTTAAGCTATATGACAGTCTGGTGACGTTATGATATTAGTGTAATTAATGTAAAGCTACCTGAACAAACCTCTAAATGTGCAAATGAGTCCTGCCTCCTTTGTAGATAGCTGTGCTTTGTAGAGAAAATCATATAATGTATATGTACTAAAATCATTCAGAGCACAGTTTGATAAGTTTTAGGTGACAATTATTTGAGTTATCCTATCTGATTGGACAGGTAGTGATTGTGTACATAAATGAATACAATAAATATATAAGTTAGGTATATCCTACAGTGTTTTTTTTTCTTATATGATTTAAATAATGTTGGCAATTGTTGCCCTCTATTATGTTATTTTTTTATTTACTTAAAAAAACTCCTTCCAGAGCACCCAAGGACACTGTACAGAACAATCAGAACAATAAAGCTAAAACAGGTAGACTTTAGTATCTACCCCAAAAAATTTTCTGTGCATGTGTCTGTTTAGTAAGATTGTTTTTCATCCTTTTTAGTTTCCTCTGTGTTTATCTATGTGTTTATTAATCACCTTACCTCAGTTTCCTGCTCAGGTTCTTGCCCAGTTGCTCTATATCCTTCTGGATAGTCACATTTAATTATCATACCACTCATCAGCCCTCCCTTTAGTTAAAAGCCTGTAACTTTCCTCACCCACTCAACAAAGTCTTCTCCTTGTTCAAAGCAGGTTTCCTTGTGCTCCAGTGAATTTGCTGTTTCCAACAATTTTCTTTTGCCTCCACTCTCCCTGCTGCTCTGTAGTTGCATCCTCAAAAGACCATCTAGACATGACAGGTGGGTGATTATTCTAAAGGTTTGTGCATTAAAATAACAAATACACGGTATAGACAGGAATATTATGGCTACAATAGTCAACACTTGAGCATGAGACGGCAACTTTAAAAGCAAAGATTCTTAAAACAATCAGTCTCATAAATAGTCAATAATCACTCTGAGGGATAATTTCCTTTGTCTGGTCTAAAATTATTATCCTTAAATTAATATTATCCTTAAATTAACATGAACATATTATAAGATAAGAAGCAGAAACGGTAATCAGCATCATTAAGAGCTAAGTTTATTTTTTGTCATTCACCCTGACTAGTGATTAAATCAAAGTAAAGACAACCAGATCTTTTTTTTTTTTTTTTTTTTTTTTTTTTTTTTTTTTTCCCAGTGTCCTGTCTAGCAATATGGCAATAGAATTTCAAATTATATGGACATGACAATGGGAGAGTAAAGGAAGAACAAAAAGTGAAAGAAAAGAAAAAAAGAGTAGAGGTGAAAGAAAGAGGAGATAAAAGGAAGAGAATGATAAAACGTCCTCTGTCTGCTCCATCACCTGGAAAGAGACACAAAAAGAACAGCACAACCAACAGACATAAAGCAACAGATACACTCGAATAACACCTAGATGCCATTGCTAAATCATATATATTATTATGTAAGCTGACATGTGTAATGTGATATTTGAAAAAAAGAAAGTGACACAACATAAATAAATAAATTATAAGATTACTGTATATAAGTGAACACTTAATACCTGGGACCCAGCACCTGTGGGAGATGTGAAAGTGCACTAGTTTAGGTGAAGATTATCCAAAAATAGCTTGATAGTGATTGTGGAGAACCGAAGACCCACCTTCCCCGAGCACAGATGCAGGCGTCAGGGGACCCGTAACCC
Organism: Fundulus heteroclitus; assembly: GCF_011125445.2. NCBI lineage: Eukaryota > Metazoa > Chordata > Actinopteri > Cyprinodontiformes > Fundulidae > Fundulus > Fundulus heteroclitus. Next base: position 25,745,312 of record NC_046383.1, on the reverse strand, counting down.
CGGACTCCCAAAGGGGTCCCTAAAGCAGGTCGCCCAGGAGGGGCCGACACAGACAACCAGATCTAATAATCAAAGAAGCTAATTATAATTTTATCCAAGAACAGCTTTAACACAGGAAAGTTGAATGTTTAGGACTTGGGGATTAAAATAAAAAAAAAATAAAAATAAAACTAGTAACATCTAATTCAATATTTGAAATGAATCTTAAGTTTATCCCATTTAAGAATTAAAAAGGAGGCTTTGAGGCGGGGCAGCATAATGGCGTAGTTGGTAGCACTGTTGCCTTGCAGCTAGTAGAACCGAGTATGGGCGAGCATGGTTGTTTTCCCTGTTGCCCTGTGATGGACTGGCAACCTGTCCAAAGTTTATCCCACCTCTCACCCAGTGACCATTGGAAATAGGAACCAGACCCACCACAACCCTGCAAGGACAAGCAAAAAAAAACAAAAAAACGGATAAATGGGGCTTTGAATCCAAATTGTGCTTTACAATTATGGCAACAATAAGAAAGAAAGAAAGAAAGAAACAAACAAACAAACAAACAAACAAACAAACAAACAAAGATTCCATGGGTCAAACTGAAGAGACTTTCTTCCTTTTGGCCAGATAGACTATTTATTCTCACAGAACCGAATGGATTTTTCCCTCACGGGGTTCCAACATCGCCCATTTTTCGGCTGGAGGAACAACTGGCTTATTTTTGTCTGCCTGGAGGTCATTATGCAGCTGTTGGTCCTGGCCTTTCAGATATTTTAGTATTTTCCCACTTTTCACAAAATCCAAGGCGTGGATAAGCTCTTACAGTCACTTTACAAAAGAGCAAAAAAAACATAGCATGATGCGTGATGCAAACAAAACCAGCAGCAACTGAATCGCCGGGTCGATCGGGCCTCTGTCCTAACCCAGGACTTACAGTAATTAACCTAAAAAAAAGAGAAAAAAAGAAGAAGATTTAATTCCTCCCCCAGAACTGGGAGCTGCTGGGCTTAAGAGGATAAAGACAGGTTTACATTTGTTTGAATGCATCGATTGGTATTTAAAGACAGGGGTAATTATAGATTATTTCATAAATATCTCAACTGCAAAATAAAATAATTTGAATAAGATACAAGTATTGACAAGCTTCCAAAAAAAAAAAAAAATAATAATTTTTTTGCATGATACTTAAAGATCATGTAAGATCTTGTTTTGGAGATTCTGGACACTCCCTACATGGAATAAGATGCTGTTGTGACAAGATCTAGAAGTTCAGCCAGGAGATTTTGACAAGATCTGTAGAAAAACCCAGGTGAAATGTAAAATCGGACATGTTTCTGCGCACAACCGCATGGAGCAGTAGCATAGATTATCGTACAGGGAGTACGATATATTGACTCATGAACAACTCTAGAGCCACCGTCTCAAGCTAGGGGGAGGGAATGTCATCTTCTCTGTGTCCTCCCTTGGCAGAGGAGTGGAATCACCCATCCTTATGTGCTCATATATCTTTCCTTTTACAGATGACCAGCTTTCCCCTTTAGATTTGACACCCACAATTTATACTCATTTCACATCTCTCCCCAGGCCACTCAGGGGCTCCTTGCTGAGATGTACCTGCCATGGGTATCAATAGAGTGCGTCGTCTTGGGCTAGCTAATGCAGCCCACTCCCACTGAGGTAATCCTTCAGAGACATCCCGTTGCCTGAGAGAAATGTCAAAGCTCAGCGGCGAGGATCAGTCTATCCTTACATACAGGGATGGAGATGGATCTTATTTAAGCCTGATTTAATTTGGGCTGCTTGGCACAGGCGACGTGTTGTGTGTAGAACAGAGGGCGGGAGATGGAAATGCGCAAAGTCTGTCTTTATTTGAGAGAATCTGGCGTCGGTACAGCACGGGCCAGATGCAATGCAAAGTGAACTGACAGATGCAGCGGTCACAGATATTTCTCTGCTTCGATTGCCACCTGTAGGACCATATGAATATTTAGCGAATGCCGAGCTGTCTGCTGTAATACAGCATCCACAAACAACTATAGTCGACCATGCTGGGCCCAGGATGGCTGGCAGAGTTTGAAAGTGTAGCATTGATAATTCATTTTGCACTCGAAACTTATGGACACAACTTTGTAAACTATCTAGTCTCGGCAGACTGCTGGTTTCTTTTAGACTCCCGGCGGAAAAGAAAATACATTGGGAAAATTGGTTCATCTGGAGGCTGGCTAAAAGAATTCGAAACATTAAAAAGCGTGACAGTGTAAAACGTTTCAATTAAACAGCTAAGTGTCTTTTTAAATTGGAAAATTGGCAAAGTCCCTGACAACAACAAAAGCAATCTTTAAAATAGCAACGCCGTGTGCAACTGCACTGGAGTTAACTCGTTGTAATTTCATTTCTTGTATTTTATATCCTGGGATATACTGAAAAGAACTCTGTCCTTCCTGGGTAAACTTAAGCGCTGATGTGCAACACATCAGTCAGCTAGCTGCTGTTAGTTAAATCGCTTAATTAAACTATCATCAGCAAGTGTGACCACCTCTATAAAGACCAGATCATATCATAGCATCCTGGTCCGGAGCACACAGGTTAGCAGAATGACAAGCAGGAAGGATGTCAGCAATGACCCTAGAAAAGCCATATCTGCAGGCCAAAGCTTAGTTTAATCGCCAGGTTGCGTACAACAAGTACTTTAATATTGGTTCCACTTTGCTGTTAATGAAGACATCTGAAGTACGTTATACAAAAAAAGATAGATAAAAATATTTATTCTAAATATGAATACATACATTTTCAACTAAATGAAAAAGCCATGGCTGAATTAGGGCAAATAAGTACTGATCTGGGTACTCTGACGGCTCAGTGGTCCACAGACTGACAGCCTGTAGGAAGAAATTGTCTCCATGGCGGCTTGTTCAAGCAGATAGCGCTCTGTAGCACCAACCTGAAGGTAAAAGTGTAAACAGCTTGTGTGCTGGATGTGTGGAGTCTGCAGAGATGAGACATTTTCTTTTCTGACCCTAGACCTAGGCCAACTCTGATGATCCTCTCTACAGGCCTAGTTGTTCGCTGCAGTTTCGATCTGTCCTGCTTTGTGGATGCCGTGGACTTATACTGGAAATCTGACACCCTTTCCCCATTTTTGGTCATTTTGACTTTTTTTCTCGCCATTTTTGTTTTCTACTCCAATCATTTCCACGTTTAGTTTTGAAACAGGTATGCAACCAAACATACTTCCTCAGCATTCAGTCGGTCCTTTAACACTCCGCTGTACCTTGAGACCAAAGACGAAATGCTTGGCTGTGTTGCATTGTGCCATGTATAAAATAATCTGGCCTTTTGTTGCATACCGTGTTGTCACTGTGTCAACTATTTATCTTAAATAAGTGCTAAAGTCAGTTACATCAGTCTAATATATTTCATAATCAGTTGAACATTTATGTACCAATCTGATATGAAACCTTGACCTTGGCATTGAGAGGTCTATAATTATTCATTTATACAGACAGATCATGGCTTTACTTTTTTTTCTACTTCCATGATTCATTTTGAACCAGATATAAGAAGAAGTTACCCAGACACAATGAGAAAAATCACCATGAGCTATTAATATGATTCAACCAACAATATTTCTGCATATTTGATTAGAAATATAAGTGAAAACTGAAGTAACAAAGAAACACAAGGACAAACAATGACAGACAAATAATCTACTTCTACTGATAAGAATAAAGAAAGGGGTCTGCAGTCATGAAGGAACGTTCAGCAATCTGACTGTTTAATGGATTAAGCTAAAATGGTTATTTGCACCTTATCAGATTATTGTGTGAAAAGATCTAATGTTTTTAAAGGATTTCTATCTTATCTAAAAGAAGGGAGAAAGGAAAGGGATTTGAAGTTCTCTCTTCAACATCTGTTCTTATCAAATTCCAGATCAGCAGAGTAACGCGGAGCTTTCCCGCCTCGTGTCCGTGGAAACGTTCTCTTCCTTTTTTCTTCTTTTGTTTACTTTCCGGATCTCAGGTTCTCCGCCAGCAAGCAGGGTAGCAGTACATCTCTCCAACTTTCTCTCTATGTGTTGAGGGAGTTTCAGCCCTCAGTCCTTAGAACCACTTTGAGCTGCTGTGAGGAATGAGAGACGGAAATGGGTTTCTGTCAGACAGGCTTGGATGTTTGGATGGAGTGAGCGTTTCAGATCCAGGCCTGAACCACTTCTGAATATAACATCAGATAAATAAAGGTTTCTTCTGCTTGATTCATGGGAGGTTCTCGTGTAGATGATGGATTCGGACGGAAAAGGCTAGACTCTCTCAGGAAGACTCATGGAGAAAAAGTCTTGGGTCAAGATGAAAAAATGAAACAGGAAGATTTTAACTGTAAATGTAAGCCCAGATGAATAGAGTGGTGACCTTGACGGCTTGTCTCTTGGATGGCGAAGCTTACCTTACCTCTCTGCTCTTTTTCTCAATCTTCCGTTCCTTCTGACAATTGTCCGGCTAAAGGTCTCTCTCACTTCCCCAAAACTTCCTGCCACGCGATAGCTGGAAATTTAGACGTTCAGTAGGATGAGTTGGCACGGATGACAGACCCCTGGATGACAAATCCTCTGCTTCATTTCATCAAGGACAGAGATATCTCTACACAAAAAAAAATAGGAAAATCCCCAAGGTTGCTTACATGTAAAAAATTATCATTCATATTAATATTCTAAATCATTCTAACAATAAAAATCATTATCATTCAAGGATGGTAAATTAATCTAAAAGTGTCACACAATCATTAGTAGTAATCATAGCAATACAACACTAAAAGAAAATGATTTCTACTCTGACTTTCTAAAAGGTACCTCCTTGTAAAACAAAAACAAAAAAAGTGTAATTCTAGCAGCCTAGAAAAGCAGAGTTAAAAATGTGACATGTTGAAGTAGCAACAAACATTACCTCCTCTGTATACCAAGGTATCCTAGGGTCAAATCTGAGTCTATCTGCCAACAGCTGAAGCTAGGTCAGAACGTGGTCATGCAACAGCTCATTGATCCCAAACAAACACAGGAGCAAATATACACAGTCTACAACAAAATGGCTGAAAAACATAATACAGTTGTTTTTACAGCCCGGTCTAATGGGCTCGAGACGCGGGGAGCGACGTCGCTCACTCTCCATTTATTTCCTGTCGAACTTGTGAGATGAGGCGACAGTCGCTTGCCCTCCTCCAGCCAAAATGGCGAAATTCATGTGTATGAAATTTCAAGCTCGTACACGTAGACGTGCACACCCAGGTTTGCTACGCAACACGAGAAAGTTGAACAAAGTTAAACTATTGTCCCCGTTGCTTGGCACTACAGCCATTTGTCTGGATCAGCTGTGAGGTGCGCCCTTAAGATGAGGATATTCTCCAGGCTGTTTCTCTGTCTGTAATATAGGATGAACCCGGTCGTATTTTTCTTTTGTAGAGTCGACATAAAAGCAAGATTTCAGTCAATTATTGAAATATCTTTTTACTCTTTATCCTTGTCAGTCACGGACTGCTTTGAAAATATCAAAAGCCCTCCAATTTCATAACCAATAAGATTTTTGGGAAACTAGATTTAGATAAACATATTTAAAACATGGATGAAGAGCAGACCCTGACTTCAACTTCAATTATATTACAAGAGATCAAAAAGTTAATTTACAACTTCGAATAAAGTCTAATGAACTGGTTCATTTATTGTAAGAGCCTATAGTTGACCAGTTTCACACATACACTCAAACAGAAAGTGCCACATCAAAGGACCCCTTATCTGTTGTAAAAAAATAAATAAATAAAAAAGAAAGAAAGAAATGCTTCACTAATATTTAAAACAGGCTTCAAGTCTAGAAGAGAAACCTCTTCATGCATATAGTATGCAAGAAAAAACCTAGTAGGTTTAAATTAAGAACAGTTTCCTTATAGCTCATATAATGGGAAAAGGCAATGTTATTAAATCCTTTCTGCAGCCGCAGACCGTTAATCTGAGCTAATTCTTAGGTACAGCAAGTTCTAATCTATTCATGAGGCACTTAGAGAGCAGTCGCTATTTCTCCACATTAGAAATAGACAGTCAAGAAAGTTTAAGCATCTGGTTAGAGCGCCTTCCAGAGGCTTGCCAGAAGGTCCTGTGGATATTTTTCACTCGGAGGAGGCCTCGGGACAGACCCATGATTCACTCTGGGGGATTACGTCCGGGAGTGGTCTTGGAAAACCCTCAGAGACCTGGGAGAGGGATCCTACCATGAAAAAGTATTTATGAGTTTTGAACCTTTTTGCATGTGGTCATGTTAAAAAATACAAACTTTTGATGTGTCTTATTAGGATTGTATGTGAAAGACCAACACATTAACATGAACAACCGTGAAGTGTTTCAGAGATGATTTTCAACATTTCTGTACTAATGATTAAATTCTTGACCTTTGGTTGCAATTACAGCAGTGAGTCTTTTAGTGGTGTCCACCAGGCAAGCTCCTCTTTGCAAAACAGCTCAACCTCTGTTACCTTGGTTCAGAGGCCCACAGCATGAGGCAGCTACCACCATGTTTGGGTGTGACACGGCTCAGTGAGGTGTCCAATATTGGAACATACTGTTTTATAATCTATCCATCCTTTAAACCTCTCCACTACTTCATCCCTGACCTATTTGCTCTGTTCCTTGATATTTGTGATGCTGTTTGCTCACAAATGTTCCAAAGCAAATCTCTAAGGCCTTCACAGACCCGCTGTGATTAATATTGACTTTATTTACTAATTATGTGACTTCTAAACTCAATTACTCTCACTGGATTTTATCTAGGGATGCTAGACTGAAGGGACTGAATACAAATACACCTGCCACCTTTCAGGTTTGGTGTGAAAAATATTGATAACCATTTTACAAATTTGTTAAGCGCTCTGCCGCCGTTAAGCATTAGTGTGACATTAACGCTTTGAAGAAATCAAAAACATAAATAAAAACATATATACCACAAAAATGTAAAAGATTTTTTTTTTACAAATTCAACCATTATTAAGAGAAAAGATTGTTTTGGAGAAAATTCAAATCTGGTTTTAGATGCTAAATCTTCTAAATCAGCTGACTCTGTGTACCTCTGGTGCTTCTGGACCTGACAGTAGCCTTGGATACTGTGGACCACTCTGTCCTCCTTCCTCGCCTATATGATTATGTTGGTATGTGTTATGTTGGTATGAAGTAGTTCATTCCCTAGCTGACTGACAGGACCTTTTTTTTTGACGATTAATGGCTTGCTCCTCTTTCTTGTGGAGTGCCACAAGGTTTTATTT